>NW_026944093.1:0-154651 GCF_033296635.1 Dichotomopilus funicola | reverse complement strand
GTTTGTAGAGTGGTGGAGAGTGTTCGGCTCGCTTATATGTTCGGCTCGCTTATAAAGTACGTTATCGTTCGAATTGGCCGCCGTTTGCGAGTTTACCATAGGAGGCCGTTATTGAGGGACAGCAACCTACGAGGAATCGGCCCCCAACGTCACCGGCATGTTTTCGTTGCATTGATTGGCTGTAAAGTTTCCGATGCAACATGAAACAACTTAGTTTGACGATTGACGTTCATTCTGCCTGGGCTGATGTGGGAGGAAAAAGAGTGAAAATCAAAAAGAATTGACACAAATCCAGGATACGATGGTCGGCCATGCAAGTTGCTTACAGGAGGTGCCCACTTTCAAGACCGAGCCGCAGGCTCTGATGCGTCGGGACGAAAACTGGTTATCCGGCTGCCTGGGACCGAGAGATCGCGAGGACGCTGCCGTCTGACATTTTTTTCTACCCCACGATTTGTCTCCGGGACTTGGGGGAAAAACGTAAGCAGGCAGCAAGGTTTCCCGGAATCCCAAGCGAGCAAAATGGAATTGGGCTGACTGGCGCCTTGCATTCTGCAACGGCCCCAGGCCAACGGTACTCGTTTACGTATTTCAAGATTCGTGTTGCCTACCTGGGAAGGATGGACCGAATTGGAAGTTGAAGAATATGAATGAAGCGACTCTCTCCTGGCCGAGCATAAGTCTCATTTTGGCCATTTCCCTTGGCTTTTAGGTCACGTATCCGTTCTCACCGTTATTTTCATTCATTGACTCCCGTGTAATAGCCACTACGTTTCTCGCTAGACGCACACTTACCCGACCCCCCCTTGACAAACATGGTGAACTTAGAATGGAATCATTTCGACCCTATCCCCCCACTTGATGGGAGGGCCAAGGGTGCGGCCGAGAAATTCTACCGGGACCTGCAGCACGCCTATCCCGAGTTTGTCGCTGATTTCGAAAACAAATTCACGGCGTGGCAAGCGAGATGGTTCGATCCGGAAAGTCCGGGGGCAGTAAGGTAACCATACCACACCACATCACCCTGTGAAGCTTAAACTAGCCGGGGGACGAGCCCGGCGTGGGGGGAGATTTGATGCTAACAATGTGACTGCAGCGCCCTACAACGTTGCGAATTGCCCGAGTACGACCCTCTTCTGTTTCTGGGACCCAAGATCACACCCCTGGTTGTGCATGAACTATCCAAGCCGGGCAACTTCATCGCTACCACTCTATGTACGTCCATTTCGCTTAATCACCGCATCACCCACCCCATCGGTACATCCCCTGCCCCCCCAGACCGCAGGTGACTAACACAGAAACCAGACAACCACCTCGAAACAGACCCCCAAACCCAAGTCCACCCAGATGACATCCTCAACTACCTCACCCTGACCCGACACGCCAACCTCATCGTCGAGCTCAACTACGAACGCTTCCAGCGCGCCCAAGCCCACCTCAACGCCTGGAAAGCCCGCTGCCACGCTAACCGACAACAACAACAACAACAACAATCTCCAACCCAGCCCCAAAACCAGACACCACAAAGCCAAACCCTAGCACCACCACCCATCCCCCTGTCCTCCCCCTCCGCCCAATCAACCACAGTAGCCCACAGCGGAATCCTATCAGGCCTAGGCCTCAACTCCCTAGAGTTAGACCCTGACACCTCCTGCGCCGAGTACGAAGCCCTCGTGCGCATGGGCCCCGGGATCGTAGCACAGGTGATGCTGGAGTATAACCGGGACCGGACAGGGCCATGGGGGAAGCTGGTGCATCAGTTGATTTGTGAGCGGCCGTTGGAGGAGGGGCAAGAAAAGGAACAGGAGGGGTTCTTAGACTCGGTAAAAGGGCAGGAAGGGAGAAGTGTTGGGGAGGATCCGGTGAGGAGAGAGAAGAGGTTGTTGAGGCGGTATGAGAAGTGGAGGGATTGGTTTGAGTGTCAGGAGCATCATGAGGTGGTGGGGGGGTCGACGCCGTCGTATTTGAAGAATGTGGCGAGTTGGTCGTGATTGAGGCCCTGGGGGTGGGTTGGATCGGTTGGTGTTGGGGAGTTGGGGCTGGGGTATGGATATAGGTTTAATTTTGTTGGTTAAAGCGAGGTCGCCGAGGTGTTTTTGTGTTTGGGGTCTATTAATCAACATATTTCAATTCAAGTGCGAGTTTGAGCATTGTCTGCGTCTGAATCTGAGAGGCCTCACTCCTTTGGATCACATTATTCTTGACGGCTGGTGGTTTAGTTAGGGTGACCGGGAGGCTGGCTTGATGACCATTCAGTATTGTACCCAAGCTCCCAAGTTAGAGACGCTCCGGTTTCTTAAGGTTTGTTCTACCTAATTTAAGTTACCTAAGCATAGGTAGTCCGACGTTGACCTGGGAACCTGAGATAAAAGTGGAAGGAGCGGAAAAGAACAAAAAAGGCCAAAAAAATTGTTCCTGCTCGCAACAGGAATCGAACCCAAAAAGAACCGAGCTGTGGTCAGACAGGGCGCCGGTCGGTCTTTCGGCCCGGGGCAGTATCCAACTAGGTACACAGCTCGACCACTACACCACCGAGGAGGTGGCTCGCTGCGACGGTGTATTGGTTGCAAGCCAGAATTGCGCCGGGGGGTTATATACCCCCGACAGAAGATGTTGCCAAAAAGGGCAACCCCGTGAATTACTCGTAACCCTAACCCCCGCCACTGAACGGGAAAGACAGGGCTCGAGAACCGGCAAGCCGGGTATTGCCGGCCCAAGTATAAAGTTGGTGAGAAATTTCTGAGCCCCAATTCCAAAAGATTCAGGGTTCCGGTCTGTCCGTTAAATACATAGTAGTAGTCGTTAAATCGTGGGTCGGTGGTTTTCAAGAAGTTTTATCAGGATTAGAGATACATTAGGCTGTCAAGAAGTTGTGATCAAATATCTACGGAGGGAGAAGGGATTGGCGTCCGGAAGATTGAAATTCGTTTTGCTTTTAAATCCCCAAGAAACAGGTTTGGCGGTCAGCCAGTACAACGGTCGAGATGCATCAATTTAGATATCTTCCGGCCGAGGGCCAAATGCCGGATCGGGAGGTTTAGCGATGCGTGGAAGAGCCCCTCCAGATCGACGGGGTCTACGATTGGCCGGGATGACCCCACTGCCGAGACGGAGCTCCAACCAGCCAACCGCGACACGAAGGACGGGGCCCGGGAGCGTCATTTCTCCAAGTGTGAGATTCAATCGGGACCCCCTTCCAACCAACAGCAGTCTTTTTGGCAACATCACCACCTCTTCCCCTCCTCACCACGACAAGCCGTTAAACCGCCGCCCACCAAGAGACAGCCGCGATGTACAGACTCGGTCGTAGCCGCGCATTGGCGTCGGCCTTTGCCACGCCCAAGGTGCGAATTTATTTCCCGCCGAGACTTCCACAGCTCGCTGGAGTGTCCCTCATTGGGAGGGGTGTTGCGGCGTTTGAAGTGGAAGCTGAAACAGGGAACTGACGATACCCGCCCACCACACAGGCTTCTCCCTCCACCAGACTCCAGAGCATCGCCCAACAACAAAGGAGAGCCCTGAGCATTCACGAGTACCGTTCGGCCGACCTCCTTCGCCAGGTGAGAGAGACCCCATGGCTGAGGAAAGAGAAGAAAAAAACAGGGAAAAGCTATCAAAATCGGAGAAACGGGAGGGAGTGACAAGGCAAACGGAGAAGGGACCTTTTTTTACTGATGCGAACTTCTCAATGACGGACAGTATGGAATCGACCTTCCCAAGGGTTCCGTCGCAACGACAGCCGCCGAGGCTGAGGCGGTTGCCAAGAGCATCGGCACCGACGACATGGTGATCAAGGCCCAGGTGCTCGCCGGTGGCCGTGGCAAGGGCAGCTTCGACAACGGGCTCAAGGGTGGTGTGCGCGTCATCTACTCGCCGACCGAGGCCAAGATGTTTGCCGACCAGATGATCGGCCATAAGCTTATCACCAAGCAGACCGGCGCTGCCGGGCGTCTGTGCAACGCCGTGTACATCTGCGAGCGCAAGTTTGCCCGCCGCGAGTTCTACCTGGCCATCCTCATGGACCGTGGCTCGCAGAGCCCCGTCATCGTGTCCTCGTCGCAGGGCGGCATGGACATTGAGGGGGTCGCTAAGGAGAACCCGGAGGCCATCACCACCACCTACATCGACATCAACGTCGGCGTGACCGACGAGGTCGCCCGCGGCATCGCCACCAAGCTCGGCTTCAGCGAGCAGTGCATCGAGGACGCTAAGGATACCATCAAGAACCTGTACAAGATCTTCCTCGAGAAGGACGCGACCCAGATCGAGATCAACCCGCTTTCCGAGACGTCGGACCACAAGGTCATGTGCATGGACGCCAAGTTCGGCTTCGACGACAACGCCGATTTCCGCCAGAAGGAGGTCTTCAGCTGGCGCGACACCACGCAGGAGGATGCGGAGGAGGTGCGGGCCGCCCAGTCCGGGCTCAACTTCATCAAGTTGGACGGTGACATTGGCTGCCTGGTCAACGGCGCTGGTCTGGCCATGGCCACCATGGACATCATCAAACTCAACGGCGGGCAGCCGGCCAACTTCCTCGACGTCGGTGGTGGTGCGACCCCGGCCGCTATCAAGGAGGCGTTTGAGCTCATCACCAGCGACCCCAAGGTCACGGCCATCTTTGTCAACATCTTTGGTGGTATCGTGCGCTGCGATGCCATCGCCCACGGTCTGATCAACACCGTCAAGACCCTTGACCTCAAGATCCCCATCATTGCCCGTCTCCAGGGCACCAACATGGAGCAGGCCCACCAGCTCATCAGCGACTCGGGCATGAAGATCTTCTCGATTGATGACCTGCAGAACGCCGCCGAGCGTGCCGTTCAGCTGTCCAAGGTTGTCAAGTTGGGTGCGTGAACTTTGAGAGAGGCGAGGATTATAGCCTCTGCTCTGTTTTTTTAACTCTTCAGTGCCCATCTTTTTTCAACTTTGTATATCTTATACTGACTTTTTGGTGCTATTATTACAGCTCGCGATATTGACGTCGGTGTTGAGTTCACCCTGGGCATCTAAGCGCATCCCCTGCGAGGGACTGCGGCGGTTGACGGCAAAGGCGTCGAGAAGTAGAAGTGGGACGTTTTGGGCATTATAGACTTGGTGGACCGAGAGGCAGGCTGCGGTAGTCAACGGGGGGCATGTGGATATCCGAGTGGGCTCAGAAGGCAAAGGGCGGTAATTCTTCATCCTTCCCTTTTGTTTATGTGGGACCGCTACCCTCTCTGCCTGTGTATGTTGTACATGCGAATCCTAAGTTTGATCTTGTGCATGCATTCCAGGGGAAGCTGTTTGATCTTGTGCACGCATCCCGGGATATGCTGCGTTTGTGCCTAAGCTGTCGGATGAGGACGAGACGTGAATTTGTTGCCTAACCCACGACTTTCGCTGGACCTGGTTTCTGATGATATCATAGTTTGCCTGCCTCGCTTATTATTTCCCCAAGGCATGTATGTATGTTCCCCCCTGCTGTGAGAAGTTAGTGCAGGTTTCGAAAAAAACCGAGCATAGTCTGAAGTTTTTGGGAGGGGGCTGATACTGGGGGCTGCGGCGCGGGCGCTCCGGCTTTAGGCATCTGATGCGCTCGGTGCTTGATCACGGACCGAGCCTTCGGACTCTGGGGCCCTAAGACCCGGCCGGGGGCTCGGGGCAAGGGTTCGGAACACCAACTAGTGTCGATCGACACCTAGGTGAGCTCGGAGTCGGAGTTGTTGGTGACGTTTGCTTGCTAGTTAGTGTGGTTTGATTTTGTATAAATGGTTGAGTTGTCCGTAGTCAATGAGCAGGTCTTGTTTTCATATCATTCTCATCATCATCATCACTTCTATCACTTCACTTCAACAGCCCGGCGCTGAACAACATTCAAAGCATCTCCAACATTCTTACACCATCGAGTAGCTCGATATCCTTCCATCTTTTCAAACAACCGTCACCATGTCTTCTCGCCGTGCCCAGCCCGCCCCGTAAGTCACCAACCCCCTATTTTCCCTTCTCCCATCCCCATCCCGTCATCCACCTCCAATTCAAAAATCAAAACAACCCAGAATCGCATGTACTAACACCAACCCCCCTCCCCCAGCGCCCCCAAGCCCTGGCGCGTCAACGCCTACGTCAACGGCCGCTCCGTCGGCTTCCACTACGAGTTCGACAAGCTCGAGAACATCTCCAGCAACCCGACCAACGTCAGCTTCACCAGCGGGTGCCCGTACCCCACGCTGGTGCGCTGCTACACTGAGGCGAACGGTGGCGGGTATATGTCGGCGGCCAACTTTGCGGCGAACAGCAAGGAGAACTTTAATGTGGGGGCTTTTAAGAGTTGGGAGGTTTTGAGGCGTTAAATTTGGGGGGGGATGAACTTAAAGGGGGTGAGGGAGGGGGGATGGTAGACTGCCGCGCTGGTTGTGGAGTTTAGAGGGGGGTTGGGGGTTGTGGGATAGGGGTAAGCCTGAGCTGGTCTGGGCATGGGGGTAGGAAGGCGTTAAAGGGGGGTTTTGGGAGATAAATACACGTTGTTTCCCCCATTTGACTGAGCCAATGTGTCTGTGTTGTATTGTGTTGAGATCCTGGGAGTAGTTTCTGCTTCTCAAGATGGAGGCCTGTGGATGGCGTTGAATAATGTGCTCAAGAGTTGGATGAAAAGACGGCTTGTCTTTCCAGAGTTGGGATTCGATAAACCACGCCGTGGCGCCTGCCAGCTGGCGTCAAAGGATCTGGGCGAGGTCTTGGTATTGCATTGGCTCTTGGCACATTGGTGGCTTATCTACAGTACACTAGTCCGAGGACGGGAAGGGTAAGAGTGAGGAGTTGTTTATAATATGCCTCATTGTGTCGTTGGGAAACCTGAACAAAATTTCTCTTTTCCCCGTGCTACTATCTATCCACCATCATTCCCATGACTCATGCTGATCAAGAGAACTGCTTTCTGTTCTGAGTGGGTTGCAGAGTACCATTTTAGGTAATAACGAGGCGCCAAGCCAATCCACTTACACGCTTTTCTCGGGTTCTCGGCTAAAACTTTTGAGGTTTCAACGCGAGGTAGAGCCGAGCTCCATTCGCCACAGCCCAAAAAGGGGACTTAAATACACCCGTCCTCTCCCAAGAAAATCCAAACGAAGAGGAAATCAACTATCAAAATCAAACTTAATTCGATAATTACTATTTGGTCTTACCCGCGATGGCCGGCATTACCATGTGTCCCTGCTCTTCTTGCTGGGCCTCACCTCAACCTAACCCACCAATCCAACAACTCCAATCCGGACAACACCGCACGTTTCTCTCCGGCCTTTGGAAAGAGAAGAAAACCAACGGGGTACCCGCAAACTCGCTCCGACGGATTCGAAGTATCGACAGCACCGCCTCGACCTTGATTGGGCTGCCCATTGATGGGCGGTCTATTACGGGCTCTACCAACTCTAAGGAGCTCTCTATAGGAGTCTCCAAGGAGAAGTGTTGAGGACGGAAGCATCAAGAACTCAGGTACCGGTACCGGCGTTGTCAAATGGCTCGGCGTTTGTTGGAGCAACATTTTGAAGGTTGGGTGTTCCTGGCGTGAGGCGTTACGCTGACTTGAAAGAGCATGACTGTCCGACCCCTTTTCAAGACAAGGTAAGATTTATTAAATATTTTTGCATTTTAGCTAGCTCTTTCTCTTCCGCTTCACTCTGATTAGCAGATCAACACGCAAATCAAGAACGAAACAAATCCGGTATTGTCCTCAGCCTGTGCCTTTTAACAAAGCTCCCTCTGCTAACTGCACAAGAAACGTAGGTCTGGACCCGCAAGTCACAACGTTAAGTTCACCACTGCCCCTGAGCTATTCTGCTAAAGGACCCAGGCGTGATGATCTCATTTTATCTCGCTCGTTCGCACAATATTCCTAGAATGTGTGAAGCATCACTACGCCCTCACAAAGTCACAAGAATTAGTCATGTAATAAAAAGCTTTTGATTATTTCTACAAAGGTTGAACTCGTTAATAATCCCCCTTGAAAGTCCGCACCAATGTGACCCTCCGCCAAACCCATAGACTGTTTAGAGTCCAGATTTGAGTTAGATCGTCCGGGTTCAAGGGTTTGGTAACGCGACGTCTCAGAAGCCCCTTTCTGAGGAGACTTGGGTCCTGTTTCTGTCTTGACTCTTGATTCTAGATGCCAATAATTACATTAATCATGGAACATAGAACGAATAGACCTTCAAGCCGTAGCGTACTACCGTAAACATGTTTCTCACCCGTAAACCACAAGCTCGCTTTCATTATCACCCCTAAGGTAATCATAGTAAGGCATACCAAATTAACTCGCTGAGGCATCTGGTAACACATGACTTTATTTTGTGTTGTCTAAAGTCACCATTTCTCTCAAGACTGGCTACAAGCCGTGTGAACTACACCGCAGCACTGGGCTCTCCTTCCAAACTCTGATTTCTGCTCACGCTCAGGATTTGGAATTGCATGAGATCGCCTCAGATATGGCACTGGCCACGCCCCTCGTGATATACTCGTCGTGCTAATTATGTATCAATTCACAATGGCCAGTATCCTTGAGATTAGAGTTAAACCTAATGTTGACCCGAAGCCACGGAGTAGTGAAAGGAACTCACAACAACAAGCGAAACCGAGCTGGCCTGGGTCGGTGGGCCCCTAGGCACACTCAACACTCCTACTCAAGGTTTGATCAAGCCTTACTCCAAGCTCAGAAAATCTTCTCCTTCCAGCGCCGGTAAAACTTTGCTCCCACGCTCCCTCAGCCCTTCAGCGCTGGCATTCGTCCCAACCGCGCCTCCCAAGTTGTCAAACTTTGCACCCTACACAGCCCACGTGTTCACTCCCACAACCACCTTTTTTATTTTATCTCATCCTCTTGCTCTCATAGTTCTTAGATTTCGGCCGCCGCGTTCTTTCGCACCCAATCCTCTTGCAGTATTTAATCGGCCCCGCGCAAACCTATCCCAGCGACCATGCATCAACACCAGCACAGAAATCGCTACCAAAACCAGGGCGCGCGTCTACCCCCTAGCGTGCATCACGCGTCTGGAAATCGATCTATTCCACACCATCAGGCACCGACCACAACAAAAATAACAACAACAACAGCAGCAACAACAGAAACATCATCAATACCAACAGGTCCTGCGGCAGACCGAAATAACAGTAGCAGTGGTGGTGATCACGGTAATAATTAGCGCTTTGAGCCTGGAACTAGAACTGCTATCGCGATGTACAAGGAGTGGCAAAGGAATAGAGCCACGGGAGAAAGGCCTGGCGGCCGGAGGACGGGAATGAGGAACAGTCCGAACGTCACAAGACCAGCCGGGGTGCCAGGCAGTTCTGGAAACTGGTATTATGTTGGAGGGCATGGACCTGGTCATGGCTATTCCTCTGGCTATAGCCAGGGTTATGCCTATCCCCCAGGCTACGTCTACGGCTATGCGAACGGCTCCGGATATGGAAGCGTGTATTACGCGGGTTTCCCTGGAGAGACCTGCTATGTCAACATTAGCCCGGTTGGGGATGGTGGGGGTCAGATCGACTACCAGGCTCAAGTTTCGGTGTAAGTCTGTGACTATTGACTCGCGCGGGTTTGTTTGTCTTACCACTGACCCCCTTGATTGCTTAGTTCGACCAGGACTGACCCCGACTTCCGGCAGAGTGGCACGAACCCGCTGGCAGCGTCAGTACATCTCAAACACATACATCCTCTACCTTACATACCATGGTCCTTTTTGCTAACATTTGTGTCTCATTAACTAGTTCTTTCAACCCCGCCAGCTCCCGTGAACAACCAGGTCAACACGCCGATACAACGGTCAGCAACAACTCCCGAGCAGTCAACAAGACCACCAAGGAGACAACAGGTTATTATACCCCAAGCACCGCACGATCCCAAGTTTCATTCCCTCTCGACGCTCCTCCGGCGCTCGCACCCACACACCCACACTCCTCCACCCCGGCCGTAGCCGCCTCCAACCTCAACCCCGATGCCGTGAGTTTCGCACCTGTCGACCCCCAGCGCCAGACGGATCCTACAATTATCAATGCTCAGGGAGGCGATGCGCTTGGTCGGTGGGTGCCAGGGAAGATGGTGGGAACAGGCGAGGAGGAGGAAGAGGAGGCCTGGGAGGGAGACGATGGGTGGGATGAAGAAGAGATTGAAAGGTGGGGGAGGGAGTTGCGGGCGGATATGGAGCGTTGGTTGGAGAGCATTAGTGAATA
Organism: Dichotomopilus funicola; assembly: GCF_033296635.1. Taxonomy (NCBI): domain Eukaryota; kingdom Fungi; phylum Ascomycota; class Sordariomycetes; order Sordariales; family Chaetomiaceae; genus Dichotomopilus; species Dichotomopilus funicola. The sequence goes on along the minus strand of NW_026944093.1, from coordinate 144,448 downwards.
GTGAATAGGGGAGGGGGGTAGAGGTTGTTAGGCGTAGGTGCAGTCGTCAGGGGTAGGCTCGGCGGAAAGAAAACGGGTTTGATGACTTTGTTGAGGTTGTTCTGGTTCTGGTTCTGGTGTTTCTGTGACAAAGATCTGGAGCGGTCCGCTGGTGCATTCATGTTGTGTTTTTTTTAGCATCATATGTGCATGATATAACTACCCTGCGCCATTCAATATAAGGCTTGCTCCGCAATGGGCCGACTCGGCTGGTACCGAGATTGGCGTGGACCCGACGATTTGGTAGCTTGCAGTGTCCGGATCCGTATTCCTATTTTATTCTTGTCCTGTTTATTGGCAGGAGATTTGTGAGTTTAAGATCCCCATTGAAAGCACCACCAAGTTCATTGCTCGTAGGTCTTTCTGTGATGTCAACGTTCCGCATGCTTCCTGCTTTGTTCCCATTGTCAGGCAGAACAAAGCCCATTTCACTAAACAACCCGAACCACCGAGCAGCCATCCACAAAGCGGCCGGCGATCGATGCCCAGACACTCGGGATGTGAGGCGGGCGTGCGGGCCGGATGATTCTCATCAATAACTCATTCCCCTCGTCCCGAAGGCATTCTCAATCTCGCCTAGTGGCCCCCTGGATGGTCGCCTCTTTGTCGCGGGCCAGGGTTTGGAGGGTTTTGCTTTCAGGGTCTGGGGACGGCCGGCTGGGTTCTGGCCGGCCAGCCAAAATGGCCAAAAACTATAGCGCCAAATTAGGATATTTGCTGTGTGCACAAAGAGAGGATTTCCAAAAGCGGTTGTTGAAGGTTGCCGCTGACAGATTGACATGCAGCCAACAACGGCAAATGTCAACGGCCGCGTTGCAGCTGGCAATCCTACGGCATTGGCTGCCATTGGCCTCTCAAAGCTCGGGAACAGTCGTACTGTCGCCCCAGATCTTGGCCCGCAGCCGACAGCCGGAAACTACCCCTGTCGCGTTTCGTTTCAGACGTGCAGTGTGTGGCTTGTCGGAGCGGCTGCGCCCGTAGAATGTCAATGGAAGTGAGGCGCTTTCGTTCTCATGCAGGCGGAAGGGGGTGTTGTTTTTGTTCGCTGCCTGGGATGGATGATGATTCGGGAGGATTTTCGGGTTCGAACACGTAGCCGAACAGGAAAACGGACAAGGTGAACTGTACGGATATTCGTAATTTTCATGAATTCGATACCAAGAAATGAGGCGTACAAACGAACGGATCTCTCCGCCGATCTGGAACTGTTGGAAGGCGCCGTGCGTGCTGCTCCCACTCCGATAAGCGCGGATCGTGGATCAAGCGGCTCTGAAAGTTGCGGTAAGAGACAAGAGAGACCACCCATGCGTCACCTGCAGCCGGCCCCCCCAAATGCAGCCAAAATCCATCTGCGAGGTCCGTCCAATCTCGTCCGGTCCTGCATGGAAAGCGTTTCGCTGCACTGGCGGCAGGGCTGCGCCGTGGTGACCTATATCCAACGTCCCGTTTCTGTAATTGCAGGTTCATACGCCCGCAGGTCCCCAAACTCCAGGTCAAAGAAACTCCCCAAGAGGCCGACCTCACCCCAGTGGGACACCCCTGTCGCACGACCCCCCGTGGCCCCATCCGAGGGGCTGGCCTCCTCCACTTTGTGCCCATTTCCATCTGCTGTCCCCTGGATTCTGCGACCTCCAAGTCCCAAATGCAAAAAAGGAGGTCCAGGCCGTTCATTAATCCACAACTTGTGCAAAACACTCCATATGTTCTCCAAAAGAAGATACTTTTCTGACAGTAGCCGGCCATCTCAACAACGCACTGCTTCTTCCCAAAACCACAGCACACGGCCTTGCAACAGCGAGCACGAGATTCCACGAGATCCCTGAGTCGATCGACACACCGAAAGCAATCCACAGTGCACCCTCCCACCGTTTCTCATTCTCAACAACCCCCACCGCTATCGGTCAAATTCTCGGGGCACACGACCCGGCTCTTGAGCAATTCGACAGCTAGATTTCCAGAAACAACCAGTTCCGCGGGCGGGATATTGGGTATTGTGAACTCGTCAAAGACAACCCCACCAGAGTCTGGGAGAGAGCCTCCTACTCCCCACAAGAACGATGTCGGCCGCCGAAGAGACCGTTAAGGCAGAAGAGCGGGCGCAGGAGAAATCCGAGATCCAGGCCACGCGGGGGACAATCAAGGCGGACAAGACAAGAGACGAACCCGAGAGCGATCAAGACGACGAGGAGTCTGAAGATGAGTCTGGAGATGAGAGTGCTTCAGAGAAAGATACAGAGGAACAACAACAAAGACCCGTCTCGAAAGATGGCTCCGACAAGGACACGGTATGTCTCCTCCCGCTACACCAAACGGCCCTGCCGCAGGGTACTGGATGCGGATCACGCCATTTTCCCGTTATCGGGTTTGTCAACCCGACACTTTACTGACTGTGCGACGTTGTGTTGCAGGAGGACACTTTCGAAGACGCAGTCGAGACGGGGTCCCTGCGGTCCCTAACCAAACGCCCACAACCCGTCAAGCGTTTGTCAACGCCCGCCGAGGACCATACCGACTCCGAATACGGTGACGACGCATCACAGACCGCCGCAACGAACGTCCGCCCAGACTCGCAAGAGGTAGCAGCCGCAGCGGTCGCGGAGGAGAAGAAGGGTGTACGTCCGCTGTCACAGGCGTCTGCTGGGTCGCTTGATAATGTCAATCTCAACGACGACGATGCGGCAGCGGTAACAGCAGCCCAGACCCAGTCAGGTAAGCCCTTCTCGGTGGATGAATGTGGCTCCGAACGGCAGACTGACATGTTCCCAGGAAAACCATCACCGCCTGGGAAGGCATCCAAGACCATGTCGTTCAGCAGCATAACCAACGTCCTACCCAATATGCCGTGGTCACCCCCGGCCACCGACTCCCCGTCCAAAAGTCCACCGCCCGCAGCTACTTCTATAGCAGCACCACCGGCACCGGCTCCAGCATCAGCCCCTGCAGCTGCAGCTGCACCTCCCGCTGCCCCTGCGGCCACCGGCAGGAAGTTCAACAGCCCCTTCTCCTGGCTCTCACGGGCCTCGTCCTCGAAAGAACCCCCAGCAGTACAGGCCACGCCATCCACAAGAAGAAACACCGTCAGCTCGGTCGCCACTCTGACTAGCAATCCAGAGATGATGCTAAGCAAGCTGGAGGAAGAGAATGAAGGAGACGAGGGGACGCGCAACAGCCTAAAAGACCGGTTCAAGGCGCTACGTCTGAGGGAGGAAGCGAGTCTATCAACCACAGGACCAACTGAAGACGGCAAGCCTGCGGGCGAAGAAGCGGAGGGCGATGCTGCGGCCGCAGCTAGGCCTTTCTCATCGCCGCCGCTACCATCGAGCCCAGGCAAGGTCCTCGCTCCTGGGACGGCCTCAGGGGTCAACGCCGGCCCGTCAACCATCGCCGAGGCCCCGGTGAACTGGGATCTCTGGCAGGATGTTGTCAACGAAGGACCGGCGGCTGTAGCGCGGACCAGCGCGGAGGAACTCAACAAGTCAATCGCAACCGGGATCCCCAACGCCATCCGCGGTGTGATCTGGCAGGTCCTGGCTCAGAGCAAGAACGAGGAGCTCGAAGCCGTGTACCGAGAACTTGTGATCCGAGGCACCGACAAGGAGAAGGAGAGGCGGAGCAGCGGGACAACAATCAGTGCCTCCCTCAACGGAAGCACCAAGGGGTCTGGATCCTCCGCGTCGTCCGTCCATTCGGTGAACTCCGGCTTGAACGGCGGGGCGCCGTCCCCGACAGAGAAGGACTCGGACTCGGTCAAGAAGAGCCAGACCGGCCAGACTCTGTCGCTTGCCGAGCGCCAGAAGAAGGAGAAGGAGGATTTGGCCTCGCTCCAGAAGCTTGAGAAGACAATTAGGAGAGATCTCGGCGCTAGGACGAGTTATTCCAAGTTTGCGGCTGCGCAGGGGCTGCAGGAGGGGTTGTTTGGGGTTTGCAAGGCGTATGCGCTGTTTGACGAGGGCGTTGGGTATGCTCAGGGCATGAATTTCCTTGTTATGCCTCTCCTGTTCAATGTGAGTTTACCTCTTTTTTTCTTTCCCTGACAGGTTACAACGAGAATGAACCGATCTCTAACAGCAGTTGATCTTAGATGCCCGAAGAGGAAGCCTTCTGCTTGCTGGTACGGCTCATGAACCAGTACCATCTCCGTGATCTCTTCATCCAGGACATGCCTGGCCTCCATCTCCACCTGTACCAATTCGAGCGCCTGCTCGAAGAGTTCGAGCCAGCCCTGTACTGCCATCTCCGCCGGCGCGGCATCTCCCCCCATCTCTACGCCACCCAATGGTTCCTGACCCTCTTCGCCTACCGCTTCCCACTACAGCTTGTCCTGCGCATCTACGACCTGATCCTTTCCGAGGGCCTATCCGCCATCCTCAAGTTCGGCACCGTGCTCATGCAAAAGAACGCTTCCGCCCTACTCGCCCTAACCGACATGGCGCAGCTCACCACCTTCCTCAAAGACCGCCTGTTCGACGTCTACATCGACGCCTCCCCTTCCTCCAACTCCATCCTCGAAAACGGCTTCTTCGGCTCCTCCAGCAGCAGCATCGACAAAGAAGTCTACCGCGCCGACCAACTCATCCGCGACGCCTGCGAGGTCAAAATCACCCCCGATATGCTCAAGGCCTACCAGGTCGAGTGGGAGGAAAAGACCCGCACGGAGCGTGAACGCGAGGCCGAGCTGGAGGCCCTACGCGCCAGCAACACCAGCTACGCGGTGCGTCTGCGCAAGCTGGAGGAGCGGCTGCAGCAGGCGGATGGTGAGCAGGCGTCCCTCGCGACGGAGCTGGTGCACACCAAGGTGGACAACGACGAGCTGCGGGATGAGAATGAAGGGCTCAAGATCCAGGTGCAGGAGCTGCGGATTGTGATTGAGAAACAGCCGGCTGAGCTGGAGACGGCGTGGCAGTTGGAAAGGGATGATCTGATGAAGCGGAATGGGAAGGTGCATGATGAGAATCAGAGGTTGGAGAAGGAGTTGTCCGAGTTGGAGGAGGAGTTGGTGCAGACTAAGATGCATTATGCTGAGGTATGCCTTTCCCCCCTCCCTGACAACAGGCCATTGAGCACAGTCACTGACAAATTATGTACAGATTAACTCGCAGCACGAGACACTCACCCGGAAATGGACCGACCTCAAGCGGCAATTCCAATAAGCCCGCTGCCCACGGCCGGGTGATCCGAGTGAGGGAGTTGGAGTGTAGCATGATCTGCGGCGCGGATGCCGGAAAGGACGCCATTATGGGAAGCGTCTAGAGAATAGTATACGATAAGCTGTGAAACCAATCATCGTCCTCATCAACATCAACATCATTATCGTCATTTTAAACACACAGCATTGGGCGGGTCGGTGGGGTGTTACGAGAAGTAGAACGGGCGCGCGGGGAAAGAGACCGAGGCAACAAAGCAAAAGTTAGACTGGGAGCCTTTGTCTTTTTTTTCTCTCATTTTTTCTTGGGTTTCAATCAATCAATCAATCAATCAATCGCACGCATAGCTTGGTTGGTTTGCTGGCCGGCTGGCTGTGACTGGGCTGGCTAGCGGGACGGACGGACAGACGGGTGACGTGGGATGTGGGGAGACGGGAAGGGAATGGTGATTGAGTGATGTGTGGAGGAAAGGGGGCAAGCAAGAGAGAGACTCACTGGGATGGGTTGAAGAAGGGGGATCAGATATTGGGGATAGGATGGGATGGCGATGGGGATGGGATATTGGGGGTAGCATTTTTTTCATAGGTTTCTTTTTTTATACTACAACAGAGCCACTTTTTTTTTTCTCGCTCTCTCTGCCATTTGGTCACAATCTGGCCTATATGGCTAGAGATCGTGGTGGTGGTGGCCGCACCAACACCGTGCCGACCTGTTGGTCGTCACACTCCCCTAAAACGAAGAAAGAAAAGTTTACTCTCCCGACGCTCCCTTCGTTCTCTCCCTTCAAAACTCAAATCACCTTGCCGGCCACAGCCTTTAACGTTACCGTCGATCCTTACTCCCATAACGCTTCGCGTAAGATCTCAACATATCATGGCTAGTCAAATCGGTCTCGCTAACGACAATCGGCACTATTACGAATAGCCGGTGTAATCATGGCAACTTCACGATTCAAGACAGCGATATACACAGCAGAGAAATTCGTAGAAAGCGCCGGCACCGTTCTACTCCGACTCTCGACTCGCGAGGTCTGCATCCTTCACACACTGCTCCACCGTGACGAATACATCCTCCCCAAGGGCCGTCGCAACCTGGGCGAATCCCGCCAAACCACTGCGATTCGCGAAACCATCGAAGAGACCGGTATCCCCTGCCGCCTGTTACCTGTCAACTTGGTTTCGCGCGTCTGCCCCGCCGGGACCGCCATCGAGACGGAACATGATGAGCATCAGCATCTTCCGGACGAGGCACGCTTGTTTGAAGGTTGTGCCTGTGAGCCCATCGCGTTGCAGACGCGACATGTCGGGGAGGGTGAGGTGAAACTGATTTGGTGGTTTGTGGCTGCTGTTAATGAGGACGAGCCTGTCGGCCAACATGAGAGGGACAAGTTTGAGGTGGAATTTCATCGCTACGATACGGTTCTGGAGATATTGACATTCAAGGATGATCGCGAGCTGGTCAGGAAGGCAATCGAGCTTGCTGAATCCTCCGTCGGTAACCAGTGATTTGTTTCTAAGTACTTGACGGGGGAAGATCTATGGTCAATTAAATAGCGGATATCCGGAATCCGTATGTGTCTTGTGTCGCCCGGGAGTCCACTAACCCAGCCGACTTTCCTAGTCTTCATCATTCGTGGTCAGATAAGACGATGTCTTAAAACTCGTGGTTGTGTCTGTCATGGCTTCGGCGTAGAGTTGATCTGGAGATAAGCTCAATTGATTGTTTACATTATTGCGGAACGCTGAGGTGCATCTCATCTTGGTCTCACAGAATTGGGACATAAAACGTATCAAGCCTGGATCAATTTGACTCTGTGGGGAGGGTGAAGGTGTTACTCATGATGGTGTGGTATTTCATTTTCCGTTTCCCTTAACCCCGTCCCATTTGCCATGCTCCCATGTAACGAAAGCAACCGGGAAAAAAACTTGTTGCAAATCCGTAGATGTCCCGCCCCGCCGTCGTCCTCAACTAGATAGACGAAGGATACAACCAGGAGCGATCCATCGATCAACACGCACACACAAACACCTTCGTTAGGCCCAACGCCGATGAACGCCCTCGGCCGGCTGAAGCCCCCCTCCCCGGTTTGTCCAGGCTTATTGTCCCCCTTTCCTGCCCATCCTTTTCATTCACCGTCGCTCGCCCAACGTTTATTTGTGGAGCTTGCGCTGGTAGAAGGCGAGTTCCTCGCCCTCCAGGATGTAGCCATCGGCGCGGCCGGACTGGCCGGGACGGCTAGAGATGACGGCGTACAGACGACCGGCCTCGAACTGCTTCTCGAGGGCGTTGTCGACCTTGCCGGCAGTGGCGAAGCGAGCGGCCTGCTTCTTCTCGACCGACTTGCTCTTCTTGACCTCCTCGAGGGCCTGACCCTGCTTCTGCTGGCGACGACGGCCGAGCGGCTGGCCGTAGTGAGCCTCGTACCACTGACGGAAGGGCGCAGCGTCGATCTGGATGATGGCCGACTTGGTCAGGGTGTTGGTACGGAAGAACTCGTTGCTCGACGGGTGGTCTGGGTATCAACGGTCAGCAACCAAAAAATCCATCTCCCCAAGAAGCCAGCAGACGGGTTGGGGGGTAAAACTCACAAACCACAACGATGACACGAGTCTTGCGGGTGCAGCCCTCAGAGGCCCAGGTAAAGTTACCCGAGTCGAGACGAAGGGCACGGTACTTGTGGTTGCCACCGCGGGTGCGGACGGTGTGGATGCGCTTGGCACCGATACGGGTGTTCGCAGGCTGGCGGCCCGCCTCGAAGGCTCTCTTCTTCCCTGTACGCAGTTGTCAGAAATTTCGGTTCATTTCCATGTGCGTTGAACAGGCTCAGAACGCATGGGGTCGGTTCTTGCAAGTGGTCTGCCTGCCTGGCGTAGCCATTCACCCTCTCTTTTTTCAAGAGAAGAGCAAAAGGCAGGCAAGGAGGTAGACAGACCATTGCAAAAACCTTCCAAGCGGACCTTCGAGTTGCCCCTCATGGCGAGGGGCTTATGTATGGTATTGTGTATGCATCGAGGGAGCGGAAGGAGGTTGGGACATACGGTAGTAGCTGGAGAGCAAAACCCAAAAGTTAGCGACCGCCGACACAATTCAAATTTTACAACCTCGAGAGAAGGGGGGATAATGATCTTACGCTCGCTTGGCACCGGTAGCGGCACGCTTGTGCCGGGAGTCACGAGAGATACCCATCTTGACTGTGTCTGTCGAAGGAGGCTCGAGTTAGCAAAACAGAGGTCGGCGGAATCTTTCGCTGAGAAATTCGCGTGGGCGCGTTTGTCTCTGGAAATTCGTCTCAAACTCGGGGAGGACCGACGTTCTCAAGATTTCTCAACGACGGGGAGTAGGTTGTGGTGCGTCGGGTGTGGGCAATGCGAACCTGGACAATGACTTACCTCGTTGGTCGTTGGTCGAGTGGTTGTCAAAAGGTGGGATGGGAGGTTCGTGATGGATTTTGGAATTGTGGGCGAAATTTTTCGGCGCCAAGTTGGGCCGCTGCCGACCAGAGCCCTGTGGGCCAATGCACGGGCCACAACGGATGAACGCCAAGAGTGGACCGAGGTGGAGCCGGGCAAGATCTCGGAGCGCACGGACCAAGACTCCCTCTCCAATGCATTCTTGCGCTGGACATTTTCTCAACCACAAGTTTCCACTCCCTCTTCAACCGGCCTATGGCTACTGACCATCACATACGACCATACCTGCCAGAAAACACGGGATCCCGTCCGCTCTCCCTTAGTTAAACTGGCAAGGGCCGGATCAGTACTCAGGTCGGTGACGACTGGGGAATCCCCGGTGTTGTATGTTTTGTTTGTCTTTTGTATTTTCTTCTATTTTCCTTCAATAACTACTTTCGTCCCAGACACTTCTTTTTTGTTCCGTTGGCGTGGTAAAATTGAGCCTGGTTGAGGTTTGGACGCAGCCAAGGCTTGGACTGAAGTAGAGAAGGAGACCTTGCAAATGGCAAGTACAGTAGTTGAAGTTCACTACTATTCCTACAAAGTAATGCAAGTGATATCAAAGTCACCTCACCCAACTGTAATAAAAAATGTAAAACCCAACTCCATTCTAGTATCTGTGCTCCAGCTCCCGAAAAGAGCCTTCAACGACTATCTACCTAATCACCGTCCCAAATCCCACCACCAGGCCCAGGAATATGAGGTAACAAGAAACCGGCCTGCACTCCGCCTTCTGCCCCCCCAAGACTCCCAGGCCGTTCGTTGGTGAGGAACCTGGTGTGGCTCTGATGAATGGACCAAGCCGAAAACAAAAACAAAACAATACATGACCAAGTCTACTACTGCCCGATAAAAAGCGCAATCGTGGATTTTCCGCCACCCACTTCCGCTGCCCAATTACCTGCAAATGCAACAACAATATGTCGGACATCTCCCATCTGCTTGGCTGACGGGTTGGGCAGTTTATGCCCTCCCTTCCTCCTTGTCAATTCCTCCTCATTCTCAAATCTCTTGAGCCGAAACACCGTCTTTTTTTAGGCAAAGCCAAAGTAGTCGCTACCGGCCGTGATGGCCTTGAGCAGTTGCTTGCGCAAGGAATCGTAGTTCTCATACTCAGGGAGATCGAGCTCTGTTGCGATTGATTAGTAAATGTTGTGTTTGATGTAGTGTAAGAATGGAGGCACAACTTACGGTTAAAGCAGGTATGCGAGGTAGGAAGACGCTCCTTGCTTCCATAGTCTCGGTGGATGTTGAACCTGTTGATGCCGTTCATGCCCTCCAATTCTTTGAAACCATTGAGAGGCACCTTGGACGTGCCCGTCACGAACTGGAGAAGTTTGGCCCTCTCCTCCTTGTCGAAGGAGCGCACCGCGCGCCAGAACCACTGAATTTGCTGGGAAGCCGCGTTGTAGTTTTGGTACTCGGTGTTGCTCTTCCAGTCGTCCACGTCAATGTCCGGCAGGCCAGAAATGAGAAGCTCGAGTTCCTGCTCCGTGAAAATGCCGATGAGATCCTCGGGAATGATATCTTGGAAACCTAAAGTCACACCACCGGGTTAGCCATGTGTAGTTTTACGCAGGTGTTAAGCCATACTGGGGAAAACATACCCTTCAAGAAGTTCTCCATCTGCTCCTTGACCGAGCTAAGCAACTTGTGCTCGACGATCAAGCGCACATACTCGTGCTTGTTCTCGTCCGTGACGGCGACGTTACGGCCATTCTCAATGAGATCCACGACCTTGGTGACACCGAACTCGTCATCCTCCACCGAGAATGTCTCTACGATGATGTCGGTAATGTCGTTCTCCAACATCCAGACTAGAGACTTGTAGTAGTCCGGATCGAACGACTCCATATCCTTGACCGACACCGGTTTGCCGAGGATGCGCTTGTAGACCGCACGGCTGAAGTAGCAGTCCAAGAGCCGGCCCTCATAGAGGGCCTTGCCGATGATGCGCCCGATGAACTTGAAGAACATCAGATGTTCATCGTTGATGCCGCTGAGCTTGTTCGGGTGAAAAGTGGTGCGGTCGGACGACACGGGAATGAACAGAGCATAGTTGGGGTCGAACATCTGGCGGGCAAGCACTTGGAACCATTCGCGGGTCACACCACCGGCGTCGACACCCTCCTCGCCGTGGAAGCGGATGTTGAGCTTGCCAAACTTCATCTCCGGACCGGACTTGAAGTACAGCGACTTGAACGAGTCGTGGAAGACTTGATCACGACGCACGGACAGTTGCAACGGCTGGTACTGCGGCCTCTGCTGCTGGCTAGACTTCGCGTGTACGCTCCGGTTGAAATAGTTCCGCTTGTTGTCGAACTCGAGAACCTTGGGGTTCTTCACTAGAAGGGAGAAGGTCCCTGACATGAGCTTGGGGTTTTGGCGAACAAGTTCATTGAGGATGCGACGGTGCTCCTCCGTGAAGGTGAAAAACAAACTGGCAATCCGGTTCTCAGGGGGCGGGCTGGACAGGAGCATCTCCTTGCTGGTCGCGGGTTGCGCCGTAGACGCTTCGCTCAGCGTTGTGTTCTTGCACACCACCATCAGAGACTCGATGAGCGGCAACAAGATCGTTGCCACGTTCAGCATGTTCTCCCGCTGCCGGATCGCGCCAAGGCAAGCGCTCAATCTCTCCCACATGGTGCCAAAGGTCGGGTTCCAATACAGCGACCCAAGCAGATCTTCCTTCGTATCATCTGTGGTCTCATCGCCCTCGGCGCCGCTGCTGGACTTCTTCTTGGTGTCGAAGAGGTGGTCAAGCGCAGTCAGAACGCGAAGCAGCTTGTTCTGCTCCGATGCGCCCGGGGAAAACTTGGCCAGCGCGATTCCCTGAATCTCGGTGCCCGTCTCCGCGCGAAGAATATGCGGTAGTAGATCTTCGAGGTCGGACACGATGTTTTGGCTCAAGGCCCTCGCCTGGGAGACGAGCTCTTCACCAAAGACCTTCTTGGCACCCGGAATGTTGGACAAGTTCTTGATGGTCGAAATAGTGTTTTGGAAGGTCTTGGAGCTGCACTCCCGCGCGACAAATACGTTGATGACCAGCTTCAAGTTCTGGTCGGGGATCGTGGGAGGAGTGAGCTGCCGGGGCTTCTTGTCCTCAGTCTTATCCTCAGCCTTGGCTTCCTTGCCTGCTGAACCCTCCGCCTCCTCTGGCGCCGGCGCGGTTTCGGTCGGCGCTTGCTGTTCGGCCGGAGTAGCCGTGGACTGTTCCGTAGGCTCGGTAGTAGCGGTCTGCTGTCCCCCTGTAGGCTCGTTGCTCGCAGAAACAGCCTCGGCCGTTTCCTCTTTCTCCTCCTTTTCCTCCTTGCCTTTCTCCTTTTCCTCGGCCTTCTTCTTCGCTTCCTCTTCCGCTTCCTTCCGCCGGCGCTCAAGCGCCTGCAGTGGATAGGTAATCTTGTTGAGCAGATCCGCGAGAAGTTGCATGACCGAGGAGCTCTCCATGATGAGATCGCGATCCAGGAGACCGAGAAGCGAGTTGATGGCATACTTTTGGGCTTTGGTGCTGACGTCTTTGCCCTTACCCTTGCGACTCGCGCTCCGCTTGAGAGTGGAAGCCACAGTTTCATGTTCCGTCAAGAACAGAGACGGAACATGAGGGTTCTTAGTGGCGAGCTCCTGCAGAAGATCCAAGCACTGCTGGACGATGAGGAGCGGCGAAACCTCCGAGTTGCTGGGCATCTGCGTGTTCACGCTGATGTTGGTGAAGGTCCGCTTGAGGGCGAGAGGCGTCTTGGGGTCCTTGTCCCGCGGTTGTTTGGCCTTCAGGGACAGTTGACCAAAGCTTCGCTCGACGGCGTCCATGTCGGTACTCCCGTCCTGGAGGATTTGGAGGACAGTCGAGATGACCTCCAGGCGGTTCTGGCGGTTCTCGCAAACATGGGCGAAAACGTCAAACAGATAGTTGCGGATCGAGCTCTGCTGCGTGATGAACATCAGCCGGAGGAGTGTGGCAACACCCGCCTTATCGAGCATCTGCACAATAGTGCGCCGTTGCGGTTTGGCCTCCACCGCCGCTTCGGGATGGCGAAGCGTCTCGCGAGGGCGGGATCCCCCAGGCGGAACGCGATGAATGTTGTGACGTTGAGCAATCGCGCGGGCCTCGGCGGCAAGCTCGGGCGGCAGTTGATCCATGATATCCTCGCCCTGCTCAAGCAGGACCTGCTCACGAAGCGCAGGCGGGAAAGTCAACAAAATGCTAGCCGTATCCATTTCGACGGGCCCAAGGTCCTGGCCAGTAGTAGTGGCCTGTCTCCGTTGCTCCTCGCGTTCGCGGCGGCGGCGTTCCTGACGCTCTTGCTGGACAATCTCCATACGAAGCTCAGCAGGCAACGCCTCAAGAAACTCCTGGAATACTTCCGTGTTCTCTCCCTCAGCAGTGGCAGCCTGCTCGCGAGCCTGAGAGCGCCTGGCACTCACGGCCTGAGCAATGACTTCCTCTCTGAACTCCTCAGGTAACGCGGCAAGGTAATCGGGGTCAATACCGAGTTCTGTGACGTCCACAGTTTCGCCGCGAATCGTAGTGACGACACGCTCCGCAGACGAAGCGGCTTGAGGCTCAGTCTCCTGTGGCTCAGCGTGAGTTTCGACCCCTTCCATCGCCTGGGGCTCCTCTTCCACGGCGGGTTCTGTCACGGCAACGGCCTCCTCGGCGACACGGGCGGCAGCAGCCTCGGCCTCAGCTTCAGCTTCCGCCGCAGCGCGGGCTCGCTCTTCACGCTCCCGCTCTTCGGCTTCCTGCTTTTCCTTAGCGGCTTTCTCTTCCGCCTCTTTCGCCTCCCGCTCTTGGCGCACTTTCTCTTCACGCTGCTTCCGCTCCTCTTCCTGCTTGCGCTCCTTCTCGAGACGAGCCTTGGTTTCCTTCTCGTGCTGGATAGCAGCCGGGGTAAGCATGCCCAAAATGAGGGTGGACAGCAATTTCGACTTTTCGTTGTGGTCAAACCCGAACACCATCTTGGCCTCCTCTTGCCACCGGTGAGCTGTGCTGTCGGCCCGGAACGCTACCGCATTCTGCGGTTCCTGGTACACTTCGCGGCGTGGATCCCACCTCGGTTCACGATCAGGCTGGGCCATGTTCACCGGAATACTAAGCTGGCGAATGGACCCGTCCGGAGACCGCAACTGGAGGCTGAACGCTGGACCATCTCGGCCAGGGAGAGGGATGCTCTGCATCAAGTCGTTGATGAATGCAAGGGGTGCTTCCACGCCATGACCCATCAAAGAACCCGAGAAGCCCAACCTAATGGTGTTTCCGCTGGGGATCCTTGAAGCGTCATGCCCGCCTCGGTTACCCGAAAGCAACAGGGGGTTGATGCCGTTGTCGGTCGGGTTCGTTGGTGGCCGAGGATGACTGTGGCGGAAATAGCTTCGGAAATCTAGCGATGATATGTTAATAGAGTTCTCTCAACTCCACTCGACGAACGCTCTTCAAGAAAAAAGCAGATAAAACATATCCAGATTCAAAGTCCCATGTTTTTTTCTTCAAAGGAGTAAAAGAAAACAAACGAGGCGACGGCACCAAAATAAAGTGTGCAACGTACCAGGGCCCATGGGATCACGATGGTGGCCTCCCATGAAGGGGGCAGCTGGGAAGGGGCTGCGGGCGCCTCCATGCCGCAAGCGGTGGTGGGGCTCAATATGGGAAACATCCCAACCAAGGTTGGAGGGCATATTGGCAGGGGGGTGGTCATCGTCTACCTCGTGTCAGGACTGACACCGGGGGATACATTTCGCACGTCAAGTAGGCATCAAGCACATCACAAAATAACTTACGGTGGTAACCAGGGTCGTAGTAGACCTCATCCTCCTCAGCTTCATCTTCCTCCTCCTCATCTGTTTCAAGTCAGCTTCCATACCTTCTGTGATTCATGCTTGAGAAAAGGGGGAGGTTAGGATAGAGGGTTTACCATCGTCTTCGGCGCCTTCATCAATGTAGTGCTCATCGAGATCTTGCATATCCTCCGCATCAAGGTCATCGCCGCCATCGACGACATTCCGGAGAATATCGGGAACGCGGCCCAGGGGGTCGATAGCATGTCCCTGAACGATTACATCGTGAAGCTGGTGATAGTCTTGGACGGCCTCCGCTGGGAAACCAAGATCGCCTGCAGCCTCTTCGTCTTCCTCGTCCGCGCCAGAATCAGTCTCTTCCCAGGAGGCTCCCTCATCGGCAATGGGATGCCCTTCCTCATCCATGATCTCGATGCGGTCTTCAATGTCTTCCATATCCTCAGAGCCCAACTCGTCCTCCTCCTCCTCTTCATCATCTTCGTCGTCCTCGTCGCTGGGATCTTCCTCGTCGTCTTCATCGTCCATCTCCTCATCCATGTCGTCGTCCATGTCGTCCTCGTTTTCGCCCATGATGACTTCCACGACTCCCGGATCGCCAGGGAGACCCTCGATTGGTCCCATCCCTTCGAGCTCGTCATCGTCCTCGTCACTAGGATTCTCCTCTTCGTCCTGCGACATGTCATCACCGTAGTCAAGTTCTTCATCGTACGGCTCGTCGTCATACATCGCATCGTTGTCTGCACCCACAATTAGTATGAGGTTGCTTTCCATGCGATTGGAAAACATACCATCTTCCTCCTCATCAGAGAAATCTTCCTCACGTCCCGGCTCGAGAATCCCAAGTGTGGAGTTGCGGTAGAGGTCGGGCGTCTCCTCGCGGTCGTCATCCACGTCCGATAGAGAAGATGTCGACGCAAAGTCTTCCTCCGGCTGATCGGTCGTGTTCATAGGGATGACGTCCGACTGGCTCAGCTGGTAGGCCGTCTTGGTCAAGGCCCTGAGGACGCGCAGGATATACTTAATGGTGCGCTTGACGTTCGGGAACGTAAGGTCGATGTCGGCAATCGACGCGGTCAAGGCCGCGAGGTAGCCCTTCTCGTACATGAGGCGCTTGAGTTGCATCTGGGAGCGGGAGAGCCCAGCCTCCACACCCCTAGCGTCTCTGTGGTGGCCCTCCCTGTCCTTCTCGCCAATCATCAAGCTCATGAGCTCCGCCGCGCACATCATCTTTCCATACCGGACTTCGATCGGGTCTCCGGGCGTGGCGGCCTCCTTGTAGGCGCGGAGGACAGTCTCAAGAACGAACCGCTGGACGAACAAGAGGTCCGAATCATCATCGTACTCGAACTGATTCCGCTGTCGATCGACGGGCTTCTCAGCTGTGCGAGCAACCAACGCAACGAGGACATTTTGCGCATGCGCCGACGTGGCCATCTTCTTCTTGACTACAGTCGAGTCCATCGAGGCACCGACCGGTCCAAAGCAGAGAAGATCGTTCAGCAAGTAGTTCAGGACGCTGGAACGAGGCTTGATGGGCGTATTCGTCTGCATCGGCACACTGCGCTTGAAGTTGATGAACTCGACCTTGGCTCGGTTGAAACTCTGCAGAAGCTCCACCAAGCAGTTCAGCAAGAAGCAGCGGTAGACAAAGATCGGGTGATCCTCAGACTTGAATGCTGTCTTGGACGATTTCTTGTCCTTCACTTCAGAGGGTGGCTGCTCGGGCCCGGGCGTCGCCTCTCCGCTTGCGCCGGGAGATCCGCCTTCCGTTGGCGAGACCTTGGTCGGCTGGCTAGCCGGCTGGTTGGCGGGCTCCTTATCCTCAACCTCCCGGTAGTTCAACAACTCGCAGAGCAAGAAGTGGATGACGCCATCGGGATTCTCAAGAACCGGCCGCTTCAGCTCGAATGGCGTCTTGGGAGCGTCCGTCATCTCCTTGTCCGCAGACTCAGTGGACGGCTTGACATCGCTGATAGTGAGATCTTCGGTCGCCTGCACGGTAGACACAACAGAGCCTTCCTTGGGCGGCGCCTCTTGTTCCCCGGACTTCTCCTTCAGTGATAGGTTGTAAGGGCGGGAAGCCGGGTCAAACATCGCCGACCAGCCCGTCAACTTCACCAGATCGGTGGTCACTTCAACAAAGAGCTTGGGAGACCGGAGCGCCACATGGGAGAGCTGGCGGAGATAGCTCTGAAGATCATGGTAGGTGCGGGGGTTTCGCGACGAAGACAAGAACTGCTTGATCTCGGTCTCCATCATTTGCCGGACCATGTCTTCGTCCTCCACTATATGACGAAGAACAACCATGATGTTGTCCGTGATATGAGCCTGGTTCAGACGTGCTGAGCCTCCCGCGCATGACTGCTTCGCCATGACGAACAAACGCTGCAGGTTCTTCTTTTCGCCGACCGTCTTCGCTATCGCGTGGTCGCGGGTGAGGATGACAAGAATCCGCAGCACGGAAACCGCTAAAGACTCCTGCTTGCCGATTTTGGGGAGGATATCCAGGATTGCCGTGAGCAGGCTGGAGCGCTGCTCGGCAGAAATGCTGAGATCCTTGGCCACCCAGACGGGCGGTTCAACGACCTCATCCTCCTTTGTCGGCATCTTCCACGCGACCTCGACCGGCTGCTCGTCGTCGGCAAGCAGAATCTCAAAGATGAGCAGAATGTACGGAATCCAGGACGGAAGGTCTTCTTGAGAAGCCGCAGGCGACACCTTCAGGAACCCAAGGTACTCGCCGACATTGTCTTTCAGCGCCGGCAGAGTTGCCTTGAAAAAGGGCCTGTTTTGAAGCAGAAGAGACAACAGGTGGGCAAAGGAAGCGATTCCCCGGGCGTTGGTGCGTTTTTCCTCCTCATCGTTCGGTGCAAATGACATGAGCGCATTCGCAAGCACTTCCCCAACTTCAACCTGTTTGTCCTCATTGTCCGTCTTAAGGACAGTGGCCACGATGAGATCATAAACGTCAAAGACTAAGTCCGGGTGCGTCCGAACGACATCCAAGCAACGGTCAAGAAGGTCATTCTGGATATCGGCCCGCTCTTTGTCAAGGTCGTCCTTTGTGATTGCGGGCGGCGTTGAGGCTTCCTCGGACGAGCCGGACGGCGCCCCTTGAGCCTGCGCCGAAGAAGTCCCCGCTGCTTCCTCTGTAGCTGAGGCCTGGCTCTCGTCATCGTTGCTCATGTCGTTGGATTCGTCAGAAGAGGAATCCTCGGCGCCAGCAATCTCCTCACGGACCAGGTCATTCATCAGGTCCAAAGCCATGGGGTCTTCCGCCAAGGTATTATTGGTGGGGGGCGTTGCCTCTGCAGGCTGGTCTTTTGTCTCCTGCGGCTGGGGTGACGGCGGGCTCCGGTAAGCATCCTCTTCAGGGATGGGGTTGCGCTTGCCAGCCAGACCTTTAGAGTGTCCGCGGCAATACTCCATCGAATCGTCCGGCTTGCCATTTGCGCGGAAGACCGCCTCCCGGGCGAGCTCAACGTCGTAGCCTGTCTGGCTGAGGCTCGTGATCAAGGCGACGTAGCCGGCCCAGTTGAAACGAACGGGCTCGCGATTCTTGAACACGGACGCGGGCGAAGTCTTGTCCGTCTTGCGCCACGCCTGAGTCTCTTGGTCGGCAGCCGCAATTGTTTTCATGATGTCGATCACCTTGCTTAGAGCGGATGTGGGCGCCTTTTCGGCGAAGTCGGACTCCCAGAGCTTCCGGACGGTCGGCAGAATGGCCAGCCTCAGCTCCACAACGAGTTGGTGGCCATGATCCCTGCTCCTGTCCGAGGACCGGGGGATCAAGCTAGTTTGAGCGAGGGACTCATAGACATTCTTGCCGTTCGCGATGACGTTGTAGATCTCCAAGATCTTCCTCATTCCTGCAGTAACAAGCTGCAGCTTCTGGGCATCTAGGGTCTCAGTCGTATCGACACGGAGCTCTTTGGCGAACCTCTCCAGCATGGAGTTCAGCATTTCAATGCCGCCACGGTCCTTGAATGCCACCAGGACCGGCAAGATGAGCTGAACGGAGGTGCGGTCCGTTTGGCGCATGGGGTCGATCAGCATGTGGTTGAGACAGTCGAACACGACGTCCCAATACCGCAAGTCCCGGACCATCAACTTCTCATCTTGGGGAAGACGAAGCTGCTCATAAATCGTGTCCGCCAGCGTTTCCGCAATAGTCAAGTGATGAGACCGAAGATAAGCATCCGGACCGCGCCTCGGCAGTAAAACTTTGCCCATTGTTTGGAGGAATGGGAAGATGCTGGGGGTGAGCGAGTTGAGGAGCCGGCTAATCACAGAGTAATTCTTGAACCGAAGGGACGAGCGCTCCTCACGCGTGGGCTCCTTGGGCTCCTTGGGTGCTGCTTGGGGTTCCGTTTGCTTAGCCGCCGATGTATCGCCGCTGGTGTCTGTTGCGACTTGCGCTGCGGCTTGGTCGTTTTCACCAGACGTAATGGCAGGGGCAGGGGCGTCGGGGGTAGGAACTGGAACGACACCGTCGTCGTGCACGGCAAACGACCGATTCCCCAACCAATGCTGCGGGACAAGGGCCGCAAGGGCCATATCCTCCGTGCCAGCTTCACGCAGGAGTGGACCGACCCGCTTGATGAGGCGGATGAAGTAGTCAAAGACGTTAGCCCCAGGCATCGTTACCGTGCCCTGTCTGCTAGAATGCGGGAAGCTCTGATACAGTGTCTTCATGAGGATCTGTAACCTGACCAAAGCCTTCACGACGCGAGTGCCACCAGCCACTTTGCCGACCAAATCCTGATCCCATTCCCCTTTGTCGTTCTGCAGGGAGATATTGGAAGCAACAAAAGGGGCAAAGAACGGTTGCGTCCTCTCCTTGCTGAGAAGTGGCTTGAGATCGTCGATGGCAGCATGGATACGCGTGAGCAGAGACGGCAAGCCTAAGACTGGGTTTGACTCGATGACCATCGCGAGCGCCACAGAAAGCTGGGCGGACCCGCCAGTCAACTCGAAATCGCCGGGAAGGCTGGTGGCTTCTGCAAGTTGCAAGAGTAGCTCGATGCCGCCATCGCGAATAAAGGACGACTTGAGATTCGAGTTGTGGAAGATGGCGTTGAGGAAGTTGGCGACGGAATAAATGTAAGGCGTAATCGCATGTGACGGGTTTGACGTCTTGTGAGTGTCAGATCCCAGATCTTCCGCCGCGCCAGCGAGGGAAGTGGCCGTGGCGCTCACATCGGCCATCTCGACGTCCAAGTCGCCAGTGCCCTCCTTTTCCTTGCCTTTTGCACTGGTGGAAGATTCCGCAATCGCCAAGAGTCCCTTGTCCGCCGTGACAGCCTTTCCATTTGAGTCAAGCATGGCGACCTTCGCGCCCCAGCCCGCGGTCTCAGACTTCGTCTTGGCCAAATGCAGGACTCGGGCGACCATGTCCAGGATGGCGTTGGAAATCGCGGGTCGCAAAGCCGGGTGATGGCGAGAGAGTTCGTCAAAGCTACCACCAATTATGTTGGCCAACTCCATCTCCGTCAAGACCTGGACGTGGGCAGGGCTCTCAAAGATCTCCAGGTAGGTCTCGAGCGCGTTGGACGCAACGATCATCTTCATACCGGTGTTGTTCAACGAGATCGAATTTATGATAGTGGGAATGATGCTGATGGCATCATTGGATGCGAGAATACCAGCGGCAAGGCGGTCCCTCGGCGCTTCGAGCGTCTCTTGTGTGGGGGGGTGTGGCCGGTCATCACGGTCCAAGTTGACCGAGTCCTCCGTATATGCCGGCGACGCACCATCCTCGCCCTCGGGCTCCGCCTTCGGGGTCTCAGCCGGCTTCGGTAGAGAAACAGGCCGGCCGGTGAGCGTTGAGAGGAAGCTTTGCACCATGCCGGACTCCGATATGGCGGCGAAGCTTGTTGGGTCGTTGTTGATGAAATCACTCAACAACCCGGCCGCATTGGTCCACACCAAGGAACCAAAGACGTGCATATCTTCCGTGATAACGCGAAGGCTGCCGAGCAAGGCCGAGTTGTCAACTAAGTTCCGCAAAAGCCGGTCAATGTTGGTTCCGAACGAAAACGCATTGGTCATGATGTGGTGGATAAATTTGAGAAGCCACTTGAGGGCTTGCTGATGATAAAAGGGGATATCGTAGTCCACTGTATGCGAGTGAAACTCGGGCTTCATCCCCTCGCCAGCCTTCACAAGCTCTTTCGAGCGAGACACGGTGTCAATGATCAGATTGGAAATAGCATCCAGACCGCCTGCCGTGCTGAATACGGTAAATGCGCCATTGAACCCATAGATTATGGTGTCCAGGAATGCAAGCACCATGCTGTAATTGCGAGTCGCGGTCTGGGATCGAATGTTGAGAATCTCAACCATAATCTCCAGGAGCCCCGCAGAGGACATTTCCTGACCGATGCGGGAAGCCATGGCCATCTGGAGGGTCAAGCCGAAGAGGCTCGACCGCCAGTGGTCGGCATCGGTTACCTTCCCGTCGTCCATCTCCGAATTATCCTCCTTCATGCTTGCTACGGCTTTCCGGATGACATAAAGAAGGACGCCGTGATTGACGTTCGCATTAAGAGCTGCAACCACCTCTGGATACTTGCTAGCCATGCCAGTGATGGCCTCTAGTGCTGCAAGCGCAATAGCTTGCAGTCGCAGCGGCGTCTCGGCGGTCCCATCGGCTGAGGGGTGCACCAACTCAGCCAGCTGGTACACAAGCTGATAGCGACGTGGCTCGTCGTTGTCTTGCTTCAGAACCTTCTCCGCAAAGGTTGTTTCAGGGTGAATGTATGCAAGATTGGTAATGGCCAGCAAGCGGACAGAGAGTGCCAATTGCCGATCTTTCGTGGACCCAAGAAGAGCTTTGCTGATTCTCAGCCGGTTGAGGAACTCATACTTTGATGGCTTCGGCATGTCGGATGGACAAAGCTTGAGGAGATCGTAGATGGACGTCGAGACCACGGTCGTCTGGCGAATCTCAAGTGATTTAGGACCTGAAGAAGCTTGATCATCGGCACCAGACCCCTGATGCCGGTGCGACGGGCTATCCTCAGCCCCAGAGGCCCTACCCGAACGAGGAGTCTGAGAAATGCCGGTGGAACTCCGTCGAAGCGGGGTCGGGGTTGCAGGAACAGACGATGAGCCGCTCTCCCCAGCGGAAGATTCTGCAGGGACCAAATCGGAGCCCTCGGCGGCGCTGGCGTAATATGTAAGCTTGATGTCTCCCCAGCCAGCCCAACGATTACCATCAGGCGTCCCGGGGGTAACGATCGAGGTAAGGTCGTTTGCGTAAACCGATGTGGCGTTGCGAGAGCCAAAAGCGGCGACCTTCTCCTTGCCTTTGCTGGCTGAACCTGGGGTTGTGGGAGAAACGTCTTGGAACCTAGGGCCCGGCAAAACGGGGGTTTTGACGAAGGGTTGGGCGATTGTTTGCACGCGTTCGAGTTCAATATTGTAGTGGTTCGCAAGGAGCGCAGTGCTGACTTGGCGGCTCGGAGTGCCCACACGTTTAATAGACGCCTGATAGCGCTGCGCAAGCTCGAGACCAACCTCCAAAGTCGCATGAACAACGGTCAGGTCCGTCGCCTGAAGCAGATCGTTGAGGTGCGGGCTACTCGCGTATATGCTCCGGTTGCCGCAATGTTGCAAGAGGACCTTGGTGAAGGTGAGGACGGAGATGATGAGCTGGCGGTCTCCGTCCTCCTGATACCCGAGCTGCACCAGACGTTCCTTGGTAAAAGATTTCTCCTCAGCATACTCCACCGGTGCCCCCTCATTCAACAACAGGGCGCACTTGAAATCTTGCATCTGGAACCCGTCCTGCAACTTGTATGTGGCGCAGAAAGCCTCGAGAACGCTATCAAAGCGGTTCAGGAGCGGGATCCAGTGATACAGGTCTCCGCGCGGGAACGGCCATCGTGTCGGAAACTCGGCAAGCTTGTCGGGTATTAGGGGCAGCGGTGTCGATGCCGCGGCCAGAGCAAAGTCCCGAACCCAAGGAGACTAAGCGGGGGAGTGGGAGTCAGCATAACCAAAACAAAAAAACAACAACAGGAATACAGGTAACGGCGACTCACCAGATTCTCCCTGTGTTTGGACTGCATTGACTTGGTGATTTTGCCCATCTTGACGAAGCGGCTAAGCCGCGAGGGCTGAAAAACGTTGTCGCTCCCCCTCCACTACCAACACGCCCCGACAACGGACGGTTGCTGTAAACAAGAGCCGCAAGGGTGCGGGAGTGCGAGCGGTCAGGTGTGGAATATTGCGGTCAATAACGGCAGTAGTAAGCCGTCGGCGCAAAAGCAGTCGCGCAATCTCGGGGAATATTTTTTTCGAGGACTGGTGATGGTGTTGAAAACTGCCTGCGAGAGGTCGGTTGGTCTGGAGTTCTCGGCAGGCGACGGCAAAGCTACCCCAACGCCAAAAGAAGCTCGAGGACGAGTGCAGGTCGTCTCGAGATGCTTTTAGGGATCGGACCCGAGTTAGACGTCGATATTTTCACCAGAATGGGCGAAGTCGGAGGCCGCAGTCGATATCGCGAATGCTTGTCGTCGCCAGAAGATGGCAGTGGTAATGGTGTTGTGTGCGAAGGTTGTAATAAGAAAGCAGTTGGGACCGTTTTGTAGGTAGTGGAGGAAGGTTCGCAAAAGGCGATGACGGCAGCAGGTGGTCAGGGACAAAGCAACCCCGTCCCAAGCAGCCAAAAAGTTCAGGCACGGCAACTACCGCCACCTTAAAGAGCCTGGCTTGCCAACGGGTGGGGCGGCAGCTCTTATCGATTTGCTTCACTTCACACACACTGAACCCCTCAATCATGCCAAAATTTGTCCTTTGTTTTTACCGGAACAATTGGAAACCCTAATTCAAGCTAGTTTTCCATGCGCGGCTATGACTATACAGACAAAACACATCAAACGCAAAGGTACACCCGTGACCTACCATTACTTTCTGCTGGAACCCCACTTGACCAAGGAGGGGCAAGACTGCTGCTACCAACGGACAAGACAGTGGAGTGACAGGGTTAGGTGCTTACGGAGAAAGCGGCGCTGCCCGTTCCCAACGCCGACCCGCCCAACACCACGCTTGCCCACGAGGCAGGTACCTAACACGACTAAGCGGTCCGAAAGTCTGGACTCCGAAGCAGGGCTCGCGAGTAAGGCAAAACCAGCACCTAGTAATATACGACCTAACTATCCGTACATGGGCCCTCATTGCACGCATAGCGCAAGCGAAGAAGCGGGCGCTTCCCCGTTCGAGGCTGGACCAACAGCTAACGTCAGATATCGGAAATCCATAGTACGGAACAAAGGAATTTTCTCTCATTCAATTGTACACCACAAATCGAGGAGTAGGAACTAGGATAAATAGACAATGGAAACGACATGGGCTCCTCTTCCTCTGCTAAAGCCTACAAATGTCCGGGTCCTTGAGCAATTGAAAAGCTAGCAGACTAAGATTGGTGATACCCGGTCTCTGATGCCGCAAAATTGGCCGGGCCGTGAGTGTAAGTCGCAGTCAGACGATGAGCGCCGCAGTCGGTGCAGCAGCGGCTAACTACTAGTGGCAGCAGTTTTACAACTACGTCGTCGAAACCCGAGCTGCCACAACTGCATCAGCCTAGTATCCATCGCCAAATTTATCTTTACGATTCACAGGATCAAGTTGGGCGCAGTTCCTGGATTTAAGTGAGGGTGTTGGATAGATCTCGTGCCGCGTCGCTTAAGCGCCCCTGTGCTCGAAGCAAAGACTCGTTTTGAGAAATTCGTGAAAGGTGTTTATCCCATGTACACGTCCTAAATGAGCCGCCGAGCAAACACGCCGTGACCGTTTTCCCAAAGCAACAACCAGAGACCCATTACCAAACGCCCCAATTTTACTTGCGCAACGAGCTGGCCCTCCGCTTGCGGGCGTCGGCCTTGTGGGCCTTGGCCTCGGAGACACGCTTCGCCAGGACCTGGGCGTACTCGTTCTATAAAAAACACGTTAGTTCGGTCCTTCCCCGTGCTGTGTAGTTTCAAAACCGGGCAACGTACCGCCTCGTCCTTGACCTTCTCAGCTTGGCGGCGCTTGAGCGCAATGCGGTGACGCTTGTGCTGCAGGCGCTGGGGAGTGACCAGACGCTGGATGCGAGGGGCCTTGGTGTAGGCCTTCTTGCCCTCGCCCTTGGGCTGGACCTCGCGGCGAATGACGTACTTGCGGACCTATAATTCCGAATATCGTTATTAGCTTCTAGGGTCGTTGCGCTCAGACTCTACCCGAACTGCGCGATGGGAATCGACGCAGCTCCAGAGTAGGCGATGACGGGATATAGGTGGCATGAAGCACGTACATCGTCATCCTTGCTGAGGCCGAAAAAGCGGCGGATCTTGGTGGCACGCTTGGGGCCGAGGCGCTTGGGGTGAACGGTGTCGGTCAGGCCGGGGATATCCTGCTCGCCCTGCTTGACGATCGAGAGAGCGAGGACGGAAAGGTCGGCACCGACGATGCAGCCACGGACGGACTTGCGCTTGCGCTCACCGGTACGGCGAGGGCGGTAGCAGGAGTGGCCGTCGGCGAGGAGGAGGCGGACACGGTTCGGGGCGATAACACCCTGCTTCATCGGGAAACCCTGCTTGTCGTTGCCGCCGGTAATGCGGAGGATGTAGCCCTTCCACTCATCACCGAGAGGGTCGGCCGGGACCTCAGCGCCCATCTAGTCCTCAAAGTCAGTATCACTCCGTGTCTTCGATAGGATTCGATCGAACGTACGCGCTTCCTGTAAAAATATCGTTAGCCATTAGTGTTTCTCAAGATACTAAAGAGGACAAAACGTACTCGTAGAAGTGCTGGACCTTCCTCTCATCTTCCACATCGATCAGCTTCTGCGAGCCGTTCGCGGGATGCGAAATGTTCAGCTGTGTCGAGATTCGTTAGTACCATCGAACCAAAAATCGCAAACACGAAACCTCAAAATCAGATGACCGTGTCGTATCAATTGCTTCACGTTTCTTAGCAGGTTTTCTCACCTTCATGTTGGCGGTATTTGCTGAACGGCCGTCGTTGATGCTGGGGACAGAGACAGGGAAATCGGAGTGAAGGTTTTGTGTGCAATGGTTGAGCGTCGGAAATCTTAGGGCATAATTTTTGCACGCTTTGATTGGCTTATACCTTTGGTACCCACTTTAACATTTTCCAGGGTGAGCCTCGCTGGTCCGTGCAAATCTCGGCTTCAAGGCTTGGCACAAAATTCCGATAAGAAAATGAACCTCCGATAAGGCCGAGGGGTCAGTCATGGAGGGGCATCACAGGTTGAGGCTAGGATGAAGGTCAATAATGAAAGCAGCGATGCCTCTGTTTGAACCCATCTTGTCGTCACAGTGAGCCGCCTATTTGCGTACTCATATTAGCACAGTTAGCGCCCCATTCGTACCACTGCGCACGCCTACTCGTCACCTCGAGCTCCAACTTTCAGAGGTCAATTTTTTATTTATTCTCTTTTTGAGGACGTACAACCAAAAGATTTTATATCTCTGAGGCTCGCCTACCGTAATGGAGGACGACCGGGTCCTTGTAGACCTCGGTGTTGCTGCTGAGATAGAGGAGAAGGAGGTGAGGGAAAATGTGATGAAACAGCCCAAGAAGCGTTTTGTCGGCAGGAGAGCTGCGGCCGAAGCCGCGAAATCGAGTCCAGGGGCTGCGTCAATCGAGGAAAGTGGAACTATTCAAGGTACTCTATCTCAATCTCTCCAGCTCCCGGATACATAAATTGACGTCCTTCGCAGTTGCTCAACCAAGGAGGGCACCGAGGATGCTCAACCAAGTACCTCCCGATATTCTCAACGACGAAGCCTTGAAAGCGGCGATATCCCTTCTCCCAGCAAACTACTCCTTTGAGATTCCAAAAACCATCCACCGGATACGTTCGCTGGCCGCCAAAAAGGTAGCCTTGCAGATGCCAGAAGGCCTCCTCCTGTTCGCCACCACGATTTCCGACATCCTCACCGAGTTCTGCCCAGGTATCGAAACACTCATTATGGGCGACGTAACCTACGGCGCGTGCTGCATCGACGATTACACCGCACGAGCAATGGGCTGCGACTTGCTAGTTCATTACGCCCACAGTTGTTTGATCCCGGTGGATGTCACCAAAATCAAGACACTCTACGTGTTCGTTGATATCAGCATCGACACATCACATCTGCTCGCCACCCTAGAACGCAACTTCTCTCCGGGTAAGACACTTGCTCTAGTAGGGACAATCCAGTTTAATGCGACAATACATGGTGTCCGGTCGACCTTGGAAAAGGCGGGCTTCAAGGTCATCGTACCCCAGATCGCACCGCTGTCGAAAGGGGAGATTCTAGGTTGCACATCACCCAACCTTTCGACATACACTGACGCCCCCGTGGACCTGATTCTCTACCTTGGTGATGGCCGTTTCCACCTGGAAAGCATCATGATCCACAACCCGAATATCCCGGCCTATCGATACGACCCATACTCACGCAAGCTCACACACGAGACATATGGTCACGACGAGATGCAGGACATCCGACGGGATGCTATTCGGACGGCTAAGAAGGCCAAGAAATGGGGACTCATCTTGGGATCTCTCGGGAGGCAGGGCAACCCACACACCATGGCTCTAATCGAGAGCAAGTTGAACCAAATGGGCATCCCTTTCATCAACCTGCTGTTGAGTGAGATCTTCCCTGGGAAGTTGGCCATGATGAGTGATGTGGAATGTTGGGTTCAGGTAGCGTGTCCGCGGCTAAGTATCGACTGGGGGTATGCGTTCCCAAGGCCGCTGCTGACGCCATATGAAGCGTTAATCGCGCTGGAGGAGAAAGAGGACTGGGGCAAGGGGCCATATCCTATGGATTACTATGGCAAGGAGGGGCTTGGGAGGACAAAGCCAGACATTGTACAGCCTAGCTAGGCCAAAGTTGATCTTCAAAATCAACCCCCCGCTGCATTCGCCGACGGTGGTATCCTGCAGCCCCCGACCATTGAACATTCTATAAACCACAAAGTAGTCCCCTATCTTCAATCGTAATTTCCTCCGCTCTCACTAAACCGAAACATACCCTCTAACCTCACAAATCTACCTCGTCTCATCGTGAACTCCCTAGAAGAACACCCATTTCACAACCCAACCCCACTCCGCACCGGCTCCGGCCTCGACGAGAACACAATCTTATACTTCACGACCCCCGCCACCTCCAACTCCTCCGCACGCCCTTCTTCTTCCTCTTCTCCCCCCCCACCACCACTACCGCCCCCCCTCTTCCTCAACACCGCCACCGCCTTCGGCAGCTTCTTCACCTCCCCATGCAACATCTGATGTTCCCCCACATACATCCACACCCTCCTCATCCAAGCCGTGTCGCCGTCCGGGGTTTCGCCCGCGTGATAATCCGGGAAGTGCAAAGTTCCGATCGGGACTGGGGTTGGTGAGGTTGAAGAGGGGTCGTCTGTGTTGTTGCTGGAAGTTGACGATGGTGGGAGGTTGATGGAGCCTTGGAGCTCGAGGAGGGCGAGGCCGGAGGGGGTTTGGAGGAGGGTTGGGAGGGGGTTGGTGGGTGGTGGTGAGGTGGTTAGGGGGTTGAGGGGGCGAGGGTGGAGGGGGATTGAGATTTCGGGGTGTTGGGGGTCGGTTGAGGAGGACATTGTGTGATTTCAGGTTATGAGTAGTTGTTGTGGTGTGTTTGTCAGGTTTGTCCCTTTTTCGAAGGTTGAAAAGCGGGCGTCTGTTATAATGACAGCGCAGATGAGAAGGCAAGACGAAATTCGGATTGCCGTAACCTAAAGCCCGGAATTTGCCTGATAATTATCGGTATTGGTGGCTTAGCTTGACGGTCCTGAACGGTTTACGTGGCAATTGTCAGAAGTTGAATCTTGAGAAAGAGACAAACTTGAGTGGTTGCGATGTGCAAATGGAGACGCCCCGCTTCCACACTTGGTCATCCATCAACAATACCCAGCATGGTGAGTTATGATTTTTCGTGACTGCGGAATTAAAACTAGTGTGGTTGAGTTTATGTACTTACTTAGAGAACTTGCTACTACTATTTCTAATTACAATGCTGCGGAATCACTTTTGATTCATCACGAACAATTTTATTTTAGAAGACTAAAGATCTCTTAACCAAAAAAAAGAAAACAAGTTCACAAAATGATAGTACATGTAACTATTTTGTATTGACAACAACACATTAACCATTTAATATTCCGCTATTCTGTATGTACTGCTCCCACAGAAGTACACCGCATACTATCACAGCCACGACGAGCGCAGCAGCGGAGAACCGATTATACCCAAAATACCGTATCTGCGCCAAGAAACGAACAAGAAAACCAGGTACCCAACTACCCTCGGAACTGCTCACCCCGCTCATTTATCGACGGAAAACCGGTAGCTGAACTGCAGCACATACGGATCCGACCCAGGGCCAAACACCTGCTTATCCAGACGGCCCCATTCCGGGTTGTTGATGCCGTCAATATAATCCTCCACCTCGAGCACGACACACCCATACTGGGGTACCGTACCATGCTTTCCATGGCCGTTTCCGTGGCCCTTCTCATCACGACGGGTGGACTGCGACTCTCCGCCAATGGTGGCGCGGCTGCCGACGCCCTGGGTGCTCTTGAGCGGGAATGAGCCGTTCTGACCGTTGCACGAGTACAGCTGGAAAGCGTCCTGGTCCGAGTAGACCTCGAGGCGGATGCCGGACCAGTCAGAGGACAGGCTGGCGACGTAGGCACCGTCAGCGCGCCAGTCGTGCAGCGGAGGGCGATTGACGAGCCAGCAGTTGTCTGGAGACGAGGGGTGTAAGTTAGTAACAGTTTCTTGTATTGTCACCTCAAAGGATGAGACCGTGCCGGGAGACTAGAACGTACCATAGCCAGTGCAGTTGAAACCACAGTTTCCGTGAATCTCGGGGTCGTTGAAGCTGTGTCCAATCTGCTTGGGCGCGCTCCAGAAGTCATTGACGGAGCCCTTGCGGTTGTTCAAGATCTCGCCCGTCGGGATTAGGATATTATCGACGGCGACCCGCTGCCCGCTGTAGGGGAGGTGGAAGGTGTGGTTGAAGATGGTGTCAGTTTCGTCGTTGGCAAACCCGTCCAGGTTCCAGTACGTGTGGCTAGACAGCATAATGGGCGTCTTCTTGGTAGTCGCGATGGCCACGATCTTGGCATCCCAGGTCAGGTCGCCCAGCGTGTACGTGACGTACGAGATGACCTCGCCCGGGAACCCTTCCTTGCCATCCGGATCGACAATCGAGAAGGTGATCGAGTTCTTGGTGTGGGCAACCACGTCAAAGTCGCGCCAGTCCCAGCCGTCTTTGCCGCCGTGGAGCGTGTCGAGACCGTCCGGGTGATCCTTCGTGGGGTTCTCGTTGGCGCTGACGTGATACTTCTTGCCATCGATCTCGAACGTGCTGTTCTTGATCCGGTTGGCGTATCGGCCGGGTACACCTCCCAAGTGAGGGTGGGTGGTGTCGGCGGGGTAGTCGCTGGCCTTGTCCCAGCCCATTACCAGATCCCGCGGGACGCCATTCTTATCCTCGATGATCAGGTTGGAAACAGAGGCACCGTACTGAATGAACGACGCAGCAATACCGTCGCCGTAGATCCAGTATTTCCCATTCGCATCGACATCATGGCCATCGTGACCAGCCGGAGTCTCCAATGCCGCAACCAAAGGCCAGATGGCCGCAGAGACGGAAACGAGTGACGGACGCATAATGATTCTTGCTGAGACCGCCAATTGTTACGGGCGTGGTGCAAGAAGGAGAAAGACGGGGGATCAAGGAACCCGGAGCGCAAGCAAGCAAGACTGGCAAGGGTATTTATGCCAATCCAATGACGACGACTTCACGAAAAGTCCAGCGTGGCGGGTGACCCCAAATGAAGGGAGGGGGAATGTGGAAAGATGCGTGTCGGGTCGGTGGAAGCGAGAGAGTGCTACCGTGCCAGGATGTGTGCACATGGGACGAACGTCACTTCTGCACCCGATTGGGGGTGGTACTTGGAAGAGGATTGAACCAAGGGTTTGGTGTTGGGTTTGCCTTGCCAGGGTTGCACCTGCAGACAAATTTGGAGGGGAACTGAACCGAGCGAACCTTCGTTCTGGTGTGCCCGTCTTGCCTGTCAAGGGTTGTTTGGTGGACGGGATAATTCAACCGGCCCTGTTCGTGACGAGCGGGTGGATTGCTGCCCTGCCGTCCGAAGAATCTCCGGTTCGTGGTTTACTAGTGTAGTGTAGGACATCAGGCGGGAAGAGTAAATTAGCCTCGTGGAAATGTTGGGGCTGAAGAACGAAACCTGGGAGCCGGCTACACAAGCATTCCCTGACCCCATCTTGTCCCCTTCCACATTCTCCTCCGCACGAGCTGTTCCCCAAGAACACGGCAAAAGGCCGACCTTGCCAACGCCCGCAGCGCTGATCATAACTCATAACGCCTCTCTCGCGCCAAAAGAGGAAGTTGGGGAAACAAAGCACGTTGCGCTTGCAGCTCCCCGCCTTTTCACTCAACCAGCTGAGCGGTCCAACGAGCCAATTGGGGCCAGTTGGGGACGTGGTCGGTCGGATCCTCTTTCGTCCGTCGTTCTGGGTAATCTCGCGAGCTCTGGCTTACCAAAAGATTTGTTTGCAACGGGAGAAGAGTCCCATCGTCTCCGTCTCTGGGAAAACGGCCTGTGAAGGACCGAGCAGCTAGTCTGACCGGCTTGTAGCAAGCGAAAGGCTGGGGAAAGTGTCGGTCCGGACGGGACGTAAAATTGGAGTGACGTTCAGGTAAAAGCGCTTCAAGAAGTGATTGGTGCGGATGCGGCTTCGCGAATGCGGGGATGACTCCACCCAAGCTACACCCCTGTCCTTCGTTGCCATGTTTGTGTGGTGCCGTCAAGCCACTCTTAACCTTCTGAAAAAAGCCCGTCAACCCATGGAAAGCTTGACCTGACGCCAAGGACCTGGACATGACGGATGGTGGCATACTCGGCCGACGGGCCGGCAAGATCATTGGGAACCATGACGCTACACCCTTCTCGATGTCGTCGCAGCGAAGCGAGGCACTTCCTCCACCGAACTTTCCTCCACTAACATAGTCAAAGACAAATACTTGCAAAATTCCAATCTACTACCTCCAACCACGAAAATATCAGTTACATACAATCGCTCCCGAGCAGAGCGGGCCGAGTGTACGCTATGCATTCCCTACCTCCCCGTTTGTCTCTTCACCCCCTAATCTCTTCTTTTGCGCCCACGTTTATGCATCAATTAAGTTCTCCTCCTCCGGTGCCGCGGTGTCCCTGGTGTCCTTGGTTGTGGGCTTGGCCTTCCCCTTCCCCTTGCGGTCCGCCGACGACCGTTGGTAGAACTCGTTGAGCACCTTGGCCGGGATACGGTTAAGCATGTCCTTGCGGTAGATGCGCAGCAGGCTCCACGCCAGGTCGAGGGACTCGAAGATGGTGCGTGACTCGTATGCACCCTGGCTGACGAAAGAGCGCTCAAACTTCTCGAGGAACTCGAGCGACAGCTTGTCCTCGGCCGAAAGGGCTTCCTCACCGACGACAGCCTTCATGGCCGCCGCGTCACGACCAATGGCGTACTTCGCGTACAGCTGGTTGGACACATCGCCGTGGTCCTTGCGCGTCATGCCCTCGCCAATGGCAGACTTCATGAGACGCGACAGCGACGGCAGCACATTGATCGGGGGGTAGATACCACGGTTGTATAAACCACGATCAACGAAGATCTGACCCTCGGTAATGTAGCCCGTCAAGTCGGGAATCGGGTGTGTGATATCGTCGTTGGGCATGGTAAGAATCGGAATCTGTGTGATCGAGCCGTTACGACCTTCGACACGACCGGCACGCTCGTAGATGGTTGACAAATCTGTGTACATGTACCCGGGGTAACTGCGACGACCAGGCACTTCTTCACGGGCGGACGAAACCTCACGAAGGGCGTCGCAGTACGAGGAGAGATCGGTGAGAATGACCAGGACGTGCTTCTCGAGTTGGTATGCGTAGTACTCCGCCGTCGTGAGGGCAAGGCGGGGGGTAATGATACGTTCGATACTATTAACCGGTTAGCAAACGTTGTTGACCTTCCCACGCCGAATCGCCGTGACAAGACATACGTGGGGTCGTTAGCGAGGTTAAGGAACAGTGTGGTGCGCTCCAAGCTCCCGTTCTCTTCGAAATCGCGGGTGAAGAAGCGAGCAGTTTCCAAGTTCACACCCATAGCGGCGAAGACGATTGAGAAATTCTCCTCGTGGCCATCATGGACGCCCTTGTTGGTCACGCCCTGTTTGCTCACCAACCCAGCCTGCCGGCAAATCTGGGCGGCAATTTCGTTGTGTGGTAGACCGGAGGCGGAGAAGATGGGGATCTTTTGGCCACGGGCGATTGAGTTCATGGTGTCGATGGCGGAGATACCGGTCGAGATCATTTCCTCGGGGTAGACCTAGGTGGGTTAGTTAGCAGCCGCAACGATGAAGCGGATCGAATATGGGACGGTTTATTACTCTTGAGTAAGGGTTGATGGGGCTGCCATTGATATCCAAGAATTCCTCAGCGAGCACCTTGGGGCCCTTGTCGATAGCACGACCAGAGCCGTCGAAGATACGCCCCAACATGTCTTCCGACACGCCGAGCTTTAAGCTCTCTCCTGTAAATTCAACCCGAGTCTTGATCCAAGTCAGCCATATGCCCTTTATCATTGTTCCGGGGCCGCTGCTCACCTTCTTCACATCGACGCCAGTTGTGCCTTCGAAAACCTGCGCTACCAATCAGTACTTCGTTGTCGAACGATCGAATCGGGGGCGCTACCTGAACGACGGCCCTGCTCCCTAACCACATTGTTAGCGTCTGGGAAGTACGGAATGAGTCTCCAATCCACAAAAGCTTACCTCGAGTCTCCAACACTTGACCGGACCGCTGAGTGCCGTCGGGAAGGGTGAGGGTGACGATCTCATTGTATCTCGGGGATTTGACCTGAAACCGTATTTAGACGCTTATCCCCAACGAAATGCGCTAGATGTCGCAAGGTATTAAAGTAGAGAGCTCACGTTGTCAAGAATGACGAGCGGACCGTTGACACCGCCAACAGTGTTGTAACGGATCCTGGGTGTCACCCGGTACGAAGACGGATCCCGAGGGTCACCCATCGTGATTGATTGTGCTTCCTTGGTGGTCGGTGAGTAGAAGAGGCTTCAATTAGGGGGGCTTGCCGTCGGGTGCTGAATGAGCAAGCGGTCACAGCAACAGATCGAGATTGACGGGTTGCGTAGGAGATAGCGACGTCGAGTTGCTGGAGAGCTGCAGTCGCAAGCTCCGGGGGTTGGACGACGACAACCAAGGCGCCAACCCAGCCGGATCCGCTGCCGCACATCAGCCCCGCATTTATCCCACCACGGCACTGCCACAGCTCTAAAACCAACTGAGGCACGGTTGCGGCGTGGGATGGTTAACGTTAGATCCACGGAAGGAATTGTTCTCCACGGCCATGAAGAATCCTCACAGACCGTGAACAACTGCTAACTGAAATTGTTTAGGTCGAGATAGACTGGTAGCGAAGCTCCGGCGGCACCCAGCCTTCTGTGGAAGTACCCCACAATACTGTGGCTGGTTCTCGAAGTGTGGCGGTGCGTATTCTGCCGGCGGCAGGCAAGGAATGAACGCCGAGCTCCAGCTTCCTGCAAGCTTGAACCACAGTTCTTTTTCATCATCGTCCGGCTTGCGGACCATCGATTACCGAGTTTTCTTTTCGCGATACCCACCGATGAGGCCGTATTCACTGGATTGTTAAAACCACAACATCTGTAGGGCCCGTGGCCGCTCCGAACGCGACAATGTCGTCCATCTACAACCTAGAGCCGCAACCGACCGCGTCGGTCGTCATCCACACAACACAAGGCGAGATCGCAGTCGAGCTATTCGCGAAACAGACGCCCCTAACTTGCCGGAATTTCTTGCAACTCAGCTTGGATGGCTACTACGATAACACCATCTTCCACCGCTTAGTTCCTGGCTTCATTCTCCAAGGCGGCGACCCTACCGGGACGGGACACGGAGGCGAGTCAATCTACGATGGCGGCGCGTTCGGCGGTGACTTAGATCCCTGGCCTCTCGACCAACGCAAGGGGCAGAACGCTGGTCCAGGGGGCGTGGGTTTCAAGGATGAATTTCACTCGCGATTGAAGTTCAATCGCCGCGGTCTCTTAGGCATGGCCAACGAAGGCACCCCCGGCACGAACGGGAGCCAGTTTTTCTTCACGTTGGGGAAATCTGAGGAACTAACGAATAAGAACACGATGTTCGGCCGAGTGGGAGGTGATACCATTTACAACCTGGCCAAGATGGGGGAGGCGGAGGTTGCGGAAGGCACCGAGCGGCCGTTGTATATGTTGAAAATTACACATATCGAGATTCTCATCAACCCTTTCGATGATATGAAGAAGCGGGAGAGAAGGGTACGGCAGGAGGCGCCGCAGAAGACCACAGTGGAGAAGAAGCAGAAGAAGCGTAAAGGGGGTAAACAGCTGCTGAGTTTCGGAGACGAAGAAGGGGATGCAGAAGAAATGCCGGTGCTGAAGAAGACCAAATTTGATACCCGTATCATCATGGACGTGGATGAGGAGCCAGCTGTTCAAAGGAACATCCCGGTCCGAACGCCGGCGAAGAAAGAGAAGATAAACGAAAAAGAGACAACATCCATAACCGAGAGACCACCGGCGCCACCACGGCAAGCTTCTCCGTCACCAGAGCCAGCCGCAGCAAAGAAGCCTACGCCACCTAAAACTCATGTCAGCGACATGCTCACTGCTGAGCCGAAGCCTCCCCCAAGAAAGTCACTCCTTGAACAGACCAACGATGAGATCGCCGCAGTCAAAGCATCAATGAAGCGGACAATCCATGTGAAGCCGGTCAAAGAAAAGCCAAAGTCGGCGCTTGAGATGATGGTACCGGATACTTCAATACGCGGGCGGAAACGGCGGCCAGGTGGAAATAATAACAACACAAGAGAGGAACAAGAGGCGTTGGATTTCTTGAAAGCTTTCCGCTCAAAATTGGAGCATGCGCCCGTCGAAAAGCAGACGGTGCAACCAACAGTGAACCAGGCCGAAGAGGATGGCGATCCGGAGGAGGAAGGGGATGTCTGCGATCTGCATTTTATTGCCAACTGCCAAAGCTGCAAGGCGTGGGATAAAGAGGTTGAGGAGGAGAGCAACGACGAAGGGTGGATGTCTCATACCCTGAGCTTTGCTGCGGATAAACTTGGCAAAGACCTTAGTTACCGCAAGAAAGCTGAGGAAGAGCTGGTTGTTATTGACCCTCTAGAGAAAGCGCGGACCTTGAAAGAAGACAAGCGAGCCGGGAAAAACGCTCGTGTTGGTGGGTCCTCGCGAGCGTGGGATAGGGAAAGGGATCGCGACCGTGGCCGTGATAGAGATCGGAAAGGACGTTGAAGTGTAGTTTGAGGATGCGTAAGAAAGCCGGCCGGGTATTCTGAGGTAATACAGTAGCAAATCTTTGATACCATACGGAGGTTGGACCGTTGCTCTCTGATTTACTCCTTTCGCCGCGAGGTCGTGCTTTTCGATTGCCCCTTGGATTGAGAAATTGGTATCAGTTTCCGCTGCCGTCGTCTTTCAGAATGTGTGCCAACAACTTAACACACAGATGCCCCCAACGGCCTCCCCCGAGCTGGGTCGCGAGAGAATGGGGGCCCGCCGTTGGGACAACCCACCAGAGCCACCGTCCCCACAGAGCAACATTCGGGGTGAAAAGCTCATGTGGGGCAACGACATCATGTCATTGAACTGTTTGTTGGATCGGTTTTCAACGATATGCAAGGCCGATGTCCGAAGGCTCCTTTGAATTTTTGAATACAAAGGGATACATAGTATATGAGTTATATGAGTCCGACATTGTTCGCTGTCTCACTCGCTCTTATTATACGGACGGCTCTGTGAATGAATACGGCCACTGTCCTGTCGTTTCTCTTACGCCGGAGTCTCGGCCGCATCGTTTGTTGCCGACCCCGCATGTGGGTCTTTTATCAGTACGTGATGTGATTGGGCAACGAAGCGAAAAAATCGCTGTCCTCATCGAGATCGCATCAATGGGGCCCACGCCAGAAGCCGCGAGCCGCCAACCAGCCAAAGTATCGGTATCGACTCGCAGACTATCGTACTCGAGCCTCCGCAACATACCATCAAACGCGGTCGTGATAGTATTTAGCCACATCAAGCAACCTCCATTTCCCGGCGCTCAAGAATCACAAACCGCGTCGAAAACAGGCCACGAAGCTTCTATCCGTCGACCAACCGGAGCCAAGCTGCAACAAACACAAGGCTCCTAGACAAGGCCCATCGCGCATTGTTTCGACACCTCGAGGCTCCAGCGACCCTCCCTTTCCAAGGCTTCCAGAACAATCGCATCCGCAAGACAATTGGTCGCGGCGCTGCTGGCTATTCCGCAACGAACAAAGAACGAATCGTACGGGCGCCTTCTCCCTCAACAAGGACGAACCATTTCGCCTTGTGCTTGTCGCGCTGTTGGGATATCTTAGACCACGGCACGTCCCGGCGTCTCGCCTTACCTCTGCTGCATTGTATTTGACCCGGCACGGTCACGCAGGTTAGGGATATATATCTTGTGTAATACTGCCCTAGGTCCCCGGCAGTCAGCCCGTCTTGACGTTACCCCTTCCTTCTACGATCAACCGCGACGCGCATCCCTGTCGTCGACATTTCCTCTTCGAAGCGACCGACGAAGAACACTCAAAAGCCCCAACCCGAGCTTGGTGCCGCGTTACACTTCGACGAACACCGGGAATTCGGCACGCTACAAGAAGCGAAACAACAACTACGCTCCAATCGCGAGGCTCCCCGCCGGATTACCGACCGTTGCTGACAACCTGGGCCGTCTCGCTGTCGGTCCCAGTTCGTCGAGCATACGTTCGCCGCTGCTATGTCGGCACCCAACAACCCGAGGAAGCGCCCGGCAACAGGACCACCCCCCATGGGTCAGATTCCCCAGATCCCACAGTCGTTCCCCTCCGTGCAGCCAGATCCGATGTTCAGATGGAACGGCGTAGATGGAACCGGGTTCGTCGACACCGGAAACGCCGGGTTGAATTCTTTTCCCATGCTACCGGCAACAAATACCTACGGTCAGGGTGTTCCTGCTCCCTCTAATGTTCTGGCTAGGCGGCAGAATAGCCGGGCCTTGGTTCCGACTGCTACCGGCGCAACGTTCAACCGCGCCTCTGACTGGACTGGGTACGGCGAGGACCCTGCGTTTCTTCAACCGGCGAATTCGGGCGTGGACGAGCATGACAACATAGAAAGGCTTGAGGAAAGTGCACAAAGGGCAAAACGGGATGCGCAGGCCAAGCGGAAGCAGATCCCACCGTTTGTACAGAAGCTTAGCAGGTACGTTATCCCCCCGCTGTCTACCCCCCTTTCGCCCTGATGTGGGAAACTTACGGTGCTAATATCTTGATACAGCTTCCTGGACGAATCGCGGAACACTGAGTTAATCCGCTGGTCTGATAAAGGGGACTCGTTCATTGTCCTTGATGAGGACGAATTTGCCAAGACCTTGATTCCCGAACTCTTCAAGCATAACAATTATGCATCATTCGTACGCCAACTGAACATGTATGGCTTCCACAAGCGCGTGGGGCTTTCCGATAACTCTATGAAGGCCAGCGAGAGGAAAAACAAAAGCCCAAGCGAATACTCCAACCCGTACTTCCGCCGCGGCCACCCAAACCTCTTGTGGCTCATTAACAAACCTAAGAGTGGGAACAGCAAAAAGAAGGGAAAGAAGGATGAGGCCGATGTCGAGAGCGAAGATGAGGGTGTGGACGAAACATACATCACACAGAATGCATCGGCCGCCCAAACGCCGCGAGCCCCAGTTTCCCACGAATTAGGTCCCCTTCAGAAGAAAGATCTGGTGCAAGTCAAGTCTCAGATCGAAAGGATCCAACAACAACAGACGGCCATTTCCACCATGATCAACAAGTTACGGCAGGAGCAGACCCAACTCTTTCAGCAGGCTCTGCTCTTCCAGAACATGCACGAGCGGCACGAGAATTCTATTAATGCCATCCTTAACTTTCTCGCCAATGTGTTTCGGAAATCACTGGAAGAACAGGGTGGAACGCAGACTGTCCAAGACCTGCTAGCTAGCATCATACCCAATGCACAGGGCCATCCTCCAACACAAATCTCGCCAACTGGGGGCGTTGTTGACCTGGGCGGGTTCGTTAACCGGGCTTCAAACGTACCGACAGTAGGCACTCCTAAAAGACAGCAGCGTCTGCTACCTCCCATTCCCCACCACCAACCGGGCAAAGTGACCTCCTTGTCTTCATCGAGTACCCCTACCCCGGCCGCACAGCCGTCAGATCAGGCGCCTCCAATGGGGACTATCACCGAGCTGTTTGATCCCTCTCCCAGCGACACCTCTTCCCCGTCCTACATCAAGAATGAGCTTCGGAGCAATCCCCAGGAGGGTATGATGAAGATTATCCAGGACACCAACGCTGTCAACAGCGCATCGGGCTTCGACCTGCCTGATGTGGCGGCCAAGACCTCGGCGAGCATGAGCGACGACCAGCGGGCGCGGATGTTGAATATCATGGCCGGTAGCAACGCCAACATCCCGCCCGCTACCAACCCCAACTCCGTTCCCCCCGTCAACCCGCCAGCAGCATCGAATCCCACACAACCCGCGCCTGTGGCCCCATCACCGAGCCTCGCCCTCTCGCCGAACCTCTCCTCGCTCCAGATGCCGTCGTTACATGATATCCAAAACACCCAGACTGAGCTCGACGCGCTGCAGCGGCTGCAGACGGAGCAGTCGGACCAGATCGACGCCCTGACCAACCTGCTTGGTCCGTTGAGCCCATCTGGCCGGATTCCAGGTCTCGACGAAAACGGCAACCCCAACACGGGCTACTTTGACAATGTAGTTGACTATGATCAGTTCTTGAACAACAACGCCTTCGCGGATTCCGCAGGATTTGATGGCGGCGGGCTAGATGGGATCGGTCTGCAACCTGGAGGAGATGAGCCGGACTTCAATTTTACCTTGGACGGGAATGATCCGAACCCCTTTGGCACGGGGCCTAGCGCGGGTGGTATTGGCGGACAGACTGGCAGTGCTGCAGCTGCTGGGACTAATCTGGGCGCTACTGGCTTGGGGATCAACACGACTGCTGGTACCGGTACGGGTGCTAGTGCAGGGGCAAATACCGCCGGATATCAATCAGGGAGGGTGTTTGAAGCGGCATCGACCGGCAACAATTCTCCAAGCCCTGCGGGCACTGAGGAGATCGCTAGGCCGGAGTTGAACAGCCCCGAACGGGGAACCAAGCGGCGGAGGAAGGGTTAGGTGCCCCTTCAAGGCCCGGACCCCACGAAGAAATATCAGCCGTATCCTGGTGGTGGTGGAGGGAGCTTCTGATTTTCCTCGCTTTTCGTAGTGTTTTTGGGAGGCTTACTCTGTATCGGTCGGTTGCTTGTCATTTGATGGGATCCAGTGGAAACTAGATGATACGGGCGTTGTTTTCGAGGCGGACTTGTTCTTAACACGCACACACACACATACACACACAACTTAGATATCCCCCTTTATTGTTATTGTTTCGTGGCTCGGGTGCTCTTTACCCTTCCCTATCTATTTATTCCGAAGACGCATGCGGGTGCAAGGCTAGAACTGAAGACCTGAGGACAAAAAGGACATCAAGAACCTGTTGCTCATTTCTAGTCGTGGCCGTCAAGTATCGGTAGTTACAGAAGAACTTCGGCTTTCTTGCTAGTACTTCATTGCAGCGTAGAAAAGGAGCAGAACATACCGAGATGTACCGATGCCGGGTGCACTCCAAACGAATTAACATGAGGAATTGGTCCTGATGAATCTTAAATTTATTCAACAACCTTGACAGTCAGCCGTAACTACCTACGCCCCAACTTTCGCTGCAGTAATAGCTATCCACCGTTTCATACTGCTCCTCCTCTTAGGCTTGTTATATCGAGCAGCCAACATTCATGGCCCAATGATGAGCAGCAGATCAAGAACCTGGCCAGGACCACCTTGTTACATATCACAGTTCTGCAGCGGCGCTCGACTAACCACGCGAGCCGCGGTGTCTCCCGGGGGTCCGTTCCTCAGCTGTCTGTGGGCCCCACCCGGCGTGTGCCTTCCCACTCTGGAGAACGGGAGGTTTGCCGTAGGGCTGGACGACTACTGACCTGCACCAGGATAGTGAGGCCCTCATTACCGGTGCCAAATGTTCCCATGTGCGGCCCCGGGCCTCGCAATACAGCAGGGGCAGCCGTCCACTTCCTATATTCTCAGACCACCTATCGCTTTTCTCCCAACGTCCCATCACGTCGCCAACGGATTCGCATGCACCGTAACCCTCTCAATCCGAACCGACTCCACCGGCCGATTCTTCCGATCCACCTCGACCGCCTCAATCTTCGCCAGCGTCGCGAGACTCTCGTCCCCCAACAGCTTCCCAAACACGGTATTCAGCCCGTCGAGATGCGGTGCCGCGGCGAATGTGACAAAGAACTGGCTGCCGTTGGTGTGCGGGCCCTTGTTGGCCATACTGAGAATGCCGCGCTCGTGGTGCCGTAGGCCGGGCCGGATCTCGTCCTCAAAGGTTGGGCCGTAGATGGACCGCCCGCCTTTGGGGTTGTCGGGTGGGGAAGGGTTGGCGGGTGCCCCGGTTTGGGCCATGAAAGATGGGATCAGTCGGTGGAAGGGGGAGGCATCATAGTAGGAGGATGCACAGAGAGCGAGGAAGTTCTGGAATGCAGGGCGTTGGTGTTAGCCGATGTGGTCCTTGACCCGAGTTTTCTCCCCTTTGGGGGTTTATCCCACTACGGGTTGTCAAAACTCACCTCTGCAGTTTTAGGGACACTTTCACAAAAGACCTCAATTTTGAGGTCCCCGTGGGTGGTATGCAGCGTCACCGACATGGTGCTCGGTCTCAGCAAGAGAGTGGTTGTGTTATTGGTGGTTCATGGTTTTTAGATTGAAACTGAAACGCGCCAGCACTTTCCCGAATACCGCGCCAAAGCCCGCTGACATCAACGAAGGCTTGGCGTTTCCACAAGGCTGAGAGCTATGGCCACCCCTACCTGGGCCTATTGACCTGAAATCCTCCTCTGTCGACAATTCGATCGTTGGTACAGAGTATTCTAATTTTACCTCTTTTTGCCTGTTCCATTGTGTGGGAGTTCCTCTGAATTCTGTTACTTGGCCGAAACTACGTGCTATCACACCGCAAAGATCACATTGTAAAGATGGCCATCTATTCTCATCATGTGTTGTTTGGAAGTGTGATAGCGGGGAAGCGAAACAAAGGTCTGGAAGAAGAGCCAACGAAAGTCAAACGAAAAGGTGAGAGACAGAAACAGGATGCTCAGATAAAGGTGTTGGGAGAAATTATAACTTCGAAGTAATTCATTACTTTACACATACATAGTAGTTCTTGAACACAGCGCTGACCCGTTGGTCGGGCGAAGATTCGGGGGTAGTGTCCATAGTTCGATGGTCGTGGCCTGGACCTTTGGTTAGATGAATTAATATGGGGCGTTTGGCGGGGTATTTTGGGAGACAAGCCCCACAACCCGCCAGGGGTCTGGCGCGCTGTTGTGGGATGACCTGCAGCTTCCCAACAGGCATCACTGCTACCTGTTTCGAGAACTTCGCACCGAAATACTGCACGTGAGAGCTTGGGGTATTCCTTCCAGTTCACAACGGCCTCCGATTTTCGTGCCAAAACTTGATGAAATTGAAAGTGTCTTAGCTCTCTTGTTATTCCTTGTCTCCAATTCAGTAATCAGCCAAATTTGCTGCCGTAATTTTGTATTTGACGAGGGGCATCAAGAAAGCGGGAGGTTGGACCAGATGAAATACCCGTGCCACCCTTTTGTTTTCGTTAGTTAATCCGTCCCTGGTTTCCGCCCCGGAATAACCCTCCCAGTGGGACCCGGTCGTGTTCTGTGTCAGCCACTGAAACTTGGGCCCTTTTTGGGTGAAGCTCTTTCAAACCATAAGCTATTGTAGGTGCCCAGGTGCCAGCTGTTGAAGGGCGACTTTCACACTAGTTAATCCCTGCTACGACTCAACTTGTGCGCTCAGCGAGGACCGGCGGAATTTCCGTTTCTCATTCTAGATATTCTCAAATCACACCGAGATCGGGGTTGAAGTTTTTCTGCTTCTGTGCACAATCCAAAGGCTCGCCCAGTGCGACAAATTACCCCCGTCCCGTGCGCACTGACAAGCGAATCCGACGGAAGAAAGGCCTCGGCGGCTGGGGAGGCGATTCCATTCGGCCCATTCGTAACCACCCCCACCATCCATGCCCCCCTTGAGCTAATGTTACCGAACCACAACCTTCCTCCCAGCTGCGCGCTCAGCCTGCTTTGCCTTGCAGCTAGGTAATGTCGGGGTACAGTCGACCATCCGAACCTACTGCGTAAGACGGGTTTGCGAAGCCTCCACTCGCCAACGATCTTGTTTTTGCGACGACAACGACCTTCAATCGGGGATCAGAGCGGGAGCGCACACCAACGATCGCAAGCCACCCAGGTCCCGCATTGCCCTGGCGCCCCTCGGCGGACCCCAATGCCGACGCCAGTCAAGCGCCAACCACCTTATCGATACAGCGCCAGAAGCACACCACCGAGCGGCCCCTCATCCCGGGTCAACCGACGTGAACCCAAACAGACGAACATCGGCTCAACGGGCTCCCGTCGATGACCGGCAAAGGCCGTTGCGCCTGTCCTAGGTAAACCCACGAAGGCAACCACAACACTGCCCACCACCACCGCTGGCGCTCATCCTGCCGCAACGCACCCTCCGAATCAGCCTCCCCCAACAATCGCCGCGCAAGCGCTGCCTTGGCCATGAACACGTTACACACTCCTGCGACCGTGAGGATATCCGGCCCACCAAACAGCAGCTTCCTGGTGGGCTACCCTGGCATTTCTGCGACTTTGGTAGGTTTCGCCCTCCAAGGCCCTCTCCCATGTAGTTGAGATGTGCACGGGAAATTCAGATCTTATCTCCACAAGCAGTCGCCATATGTTATGCTGTCGCATGTTGTTTTGCTGTGTGCGCCGTGCTGACTCTGTCAACGACAGCCCAGGATTGTAGGAAAAGTCGAAATTCGCCCCGGCGCTGGCTTCTCAGCCCCCGTGAACGTGTCTATGGTACGAATATGCCTCCAACGACGAGAAACGATACACCCAGCTGCGGAGAATGTCGCGAAACGCCATCTTGGGACGCCCCGACGGGAGACGGTCGATTTAGTGGGGA
Source organism: Dichotomopilus funicola (assembly GCF_033296635.1). Classification (NCBI taxonomy): domain Eukaryota; kingdom Fungi; phylum Ascomycota; class Sordariomycetes; order Sordariales; family Chaetomiaceae; genus Dichotomopilus; species Dichotomopilus funicola. The sequence goes on along the minus strand of NW_026944093.1, from coordinate 100,704 downwards.
AAGAGGTGCTGCTCTTTCGATGTGTTTCGGGAAAAGAGGCGGAAAGTGTGATTGCGATGGACCTCCCATTCCAGATTTTTATCCCATTCGGGCGCAGCGGCGAAGAGACAAACCGCCGCATACCACCAGCGAGCATACAATTACCGAGTCGAATCGCCGAGACATACTACGAGCTAGTTGTCACCGTCCAACAAGGGTCCAGTATGCAGAACCGGTATACCTTTCCGATTCCACTCCAACGGTATGACACGCTCTCGACGTTCGGCATGTACAACCGACCGGAGACGAGGGCAGCAACAGCCGACCATGTGGTAACACTAGGCATATCGCTTCCGAAGTGGAGTTACGGACCCCTAGACCCCATCACGGTCTATGTCAAACTCTCACCAAATCCAGATTACCTCAACAAGGCGAAAAGAGTAACAATACAAAAGCTCACACTCACCATTGAGGAGGAGATCACGTTCAACCCAGAAGGAGACGAGCCAACCAAAAAGATCAACAAGATCGCCAAGCACACGCAAGCTGTCGGCACGAAGATGCCCGAGGCAGGATATATTACGAACCTGGGACTAGTCCTTCCAGCACGAGATCTCAGGGATCCCGACGGCATAATCAAGAGAGGTAAACCTGCCTTTCCCTTGTACGAGGTAATGAGTTTTACGACGTCATCTACCTTGTACAAGGTCGAATTCTTTCTCAGCATCAAAGTAAGCTTCTTACCTAGTCCGTAATTTCGCACCCCGTTCCAACTCTAACATCTGTAAGGCCCACATGACTTCTGCAAGAGATATCACATTGCGCCAACCGATCGTGGTATGCCCCATGGACCAACAGGCTTGCAAGGAGGAGATGGACGCGATCGAACAGGCGGCAAAGGATGCTTCGCATGTCGACCCAAACAATCCGGTTCTACCTGACCGTTCTATTATTCTCGCAACCGAGAGGGAGGCGATTCGACACCTTGGCCTGTGCGAAGTGGGCGGGGTCAAGAAAATGCTGATCGAATGACACCTGCCTTAGCGGGTGGACGAACTGCTTGGGACAGAACCTGGCACCCGTTGAAACAGAGGGCGCCATGGTTTAACCACCGATGGATTAACTTCAAACGGACCGTTGATCCAGAGGTTCGAAGCGAATCATCGCTTTGCACCGATCGATATATCGAAAACAACCTCAAGCGACTTGCGGGCGCCTGGCGGCTTACAGGGCACCGCCTCCTGTCAACGTTTCCGACCTCGAGACGCAGCCCGCAAGATCAAAAACGATCTGGTTAACGGGCCGACATGAAATGCCTGCCTACGCCATTCCACAAGACGTAACACGCGACAACCGAGAGCCGTGGAATTTGCTGGCAAACGACGACATGTCGAGAAGCTTGAAGCAGCTGGAGGAAGCTTACCGAGCCTTGATGAAACCAATGAGAGTACGATAGATATGATACGGTGGAACAAAGCCTGACCAACCACGGTTATTGTTTCCGGGGGGTGATGGGGTGGGTCAAAACGAACGGCAGGACAGCTCACCGGATAGGGATTAAGGGGGGAAGGGGCAAGTAGGCAGGGTCAAGTGATTTTTATGCTTAGCCTGGCGTTTTAAGGGCAGCGGGTTTGCTCCAGTTTTGGGTTGGGTACAGTGGCCAGTGAGCACTTCGGATCGGCGATGAGTAGGATTTGGCTGAGGGTAGAAAGGCTAGAAGAAGGGGGCAGGAGGATGAAGACTGGCTGTGCTCTTCGTAGTCCATGTTGACTACCTAGCTAATGTTGAAATGAATACTGTCACGCAAGTCCGAGAGGGCTTGTTGAATGATTACATACCCACTCACAATATTGTTGAAGTTGACCAACTTCTCCCAACGTCACCAAGGCGTACCATCTCCCGTGATAAACGTAAGCTTACTGCGGGCATGAAGTCTCCCGGAAAACAAACAGGAGGAGGCAGATGTAAGGGAGCTATGACAGGTCCAACCCGGATGTCTTTCGTCGACATCTACATATCACTAGAACGGTGGAAGCCGGTATGAAAAGGGGCCCATGATCAGGACACGTACAACCCTAACCCTTCATTACAAAACTGCATCCGAAAACGTGCTGCGCTCTCAACACGACGTTCCAAGGCCGGTATCGCGACAGATCCGGGGAAATACATCCTAAAAAAGCTTAGACGTATATATCTGATACATTCAAACACAGAAAACAGAGTTCCTTACTTGATTCCCTCATATTTACGTGCTGCTGCTCGGTTTTATGGGCCAGCTCGACTCCCAAACTCGAGGTTTGGCCGAGTGGTCGAAGGCGCCATGTAGTGGTACAGGGGTATGAGCAGCTCATATAACCCTAACCCACTAACATCACACCCAGATGAACCGTTCCTCCACTCCCCCAGGCACCGGGGTTTGGAGGAGCGCCCCCCGGCCGTGGAAGAATGAGCCATCGTAAATCGAAACGGAAATGCCTCTGGGTGGGTTCGATATCGTTAGCCCGCTACGGTTGAATGTCCGCCTTGTTAAACGGCCCTCGTCGTCACTTGTTCAAGGCACGGAACGGCCTTATCACGTCGCCAAGAGATAGTATCATGTGGGCTGGCTTCATGTTAGACGGTAACTTTGAGATAAATACTGTATATGGAAAGAATATATCAGGGTATATGAGGGGCTTCCCCGATTGGCAACCCTAACCCCAACCATGAACTATCGAAAAAGTCGCCAGACCTTCACGTCCACTTCAAGCACTTACCTGGAACACCAATCCCTGATCCTTCCGCTAGCCACGGCGGTTGAAACCTGGGTATTCCAGGTTCGTTTCGGACCTCATGTTCCCTTGCCTACATCTTGTCTACCCGCTAACGCGCGAACCCGCAGCTCCGTGTCCTTCCAATACGTCCAACCCGGCTGACGGTGGATCAAGTAATCCTTACTCCTAATCGCAGAACGTATACCAAGCAGGCCCGGGAAGGGCCAAACGCCAGACAACCACCCAAACCACCCTTTCCCGCTACTTCCATCACCACGCTGCTTCGTAACGGCCTTCGCAACATTCACATGGACCTTTTCATACAGCGTCGGCAGCGTCTGGGCCCCATACTTCTCCCTTAGCCCGGTATACCACGGCTTATCATACAACCCCCAAAACTCCTCCTCAGTGTAATACGTGTGCGAGTACAGCACCTTACGCCCCCCCAACGCCGTCAGCCGGTTCTCTAGCGTCTTGTTCTGCTGGATGAACGTTTCCACGTCCTGCGAGGCAGGCCCCCACAACCCGATATTGATCATCGGCTGTGGCGGCCCTTCATCGCTCGGGCCGTAGTACGAAGGGTGGAAACTGGGCCGGTCGATGGCGCGCAGGGGACAGAGCCAAAGCGGCCAGATGTCGAGATGCTCGGCGGTGTAGTCGATGAAGGACTCTGCGGTGCCGTAGGGGAGGGATAGGTCGTGGACCATTTGGCCGAAGGACATGTTGCTCCCGTGTAGGGCGCGGAATAACATGCGGGTGTGCATGAAGTCGTTGAGGAACCAGCGGGTGAAGCGGTTGAAGGGGACCATGGGGAAGTAAGTGAACCCTTGGACGCCGACCCAGAACCCGCCGCGGTCGTAGCGGAAGAGGTACTCGGCTAGGGGGATGTAGTCGGTTGGTGGGCTGGGGGGGTCGGGGTGTTCCCCGTTGTTGTTGGTGGTGCTGCCGTTTGGTTTGGGTTTGGCGTCGAGAGAGTCGACCTTTTTCCTGGCGTGGAGGAAGAACCAGGGGTCCCAGGCGCCGCTGAAGGTTTGCGGTCGTGCAGAGCCTGGCAGTTCATCCGTCAACTTCCCGGTCATCACCAAGCCGAGCGTCTTGGAGTAGATGATGCCGTCGACGTAGTCGTTTGACGGGTCTTCTGTAGCGCGCCGGACGGCCGCGAGGGTGTCTCCGACGGTGTTGTGCCGGTGGTACTCCAGTTTGACAAAACGCCGGGCCGGGATCAGGTTCAGCTCGAGCTTCGTAGCGATGCCCAAGGTGCCCGCCGTGCCGGCAGCGCCCCGGAAGAGATCGGGACGTTCGGTAGGCGAAGCCTGCACTACATCTCCGGTCCCCAGGACGAGCTCCACGGACCGGACGGTCTGGTCGAAATAGCCGTATCGGAAGGAACTGCTTTCGCCCGCGCTGCCTGCAAACCCGCCCCCGACGGTGATACCGGGAAACTCCATCACGACGGGCGGTACGAGGTTACAGGCGAGTGTGGCTTGCACGAGCTTGTCCATGGGGACGTTGGGTTCCACCACGGCGGTTTTCGTCTCTTCATTGACCTCGAGGACGTTATTCAGGGGGCTGATATCGACGACCTTGGCGCCATGCGCCGGCCGAGTCGAGTTGGTGGAGCCATGAAAAACTCGAAACGGCTCGCGCCGGGCGAAAAAGGTCTTGACAACGTTTGCAATTTGGGCCACAGCGGCCTCATGAGAGGGAGGCATTGGCGTTCAACTGCGACACAGAGGTGCTGTGGGTTTCTTGTTGGCGTCCTCAACCTAGGTAGAGGGGCTCGAGGGGAAACAAGTCAAAAAAGGAATCTAAAACAGGCGAGGGGTCCCCATGGCCGGAAATCCCCCCCCATTAACGTCTCAGCCGAGCGGCTGATCCCGCCCAGCATTTGCGTCGTCTCCAGGAAAGAACGGTTGTGGATTGGGTGGGCTGAGGCTGAGCAGTGCGGAATGGAACCCAAATGGAACCCATCTGCAGAAGCATCCCTGTTCATTTAGCCGCTTTTAGGTCCAAAGCCGTTGGAAGGATCACACAAGCCCGCGTGCTTTGCCTTGCAAGCGCCCGAGGCGCGCCTCCAACCCATCATGTCAAAGCCTTATGGTTTCAGTTTTCCCCCAATCTGTGAACCTCCGCCCCCAAATCGTGACTGATGCGGCTCATACATACGCGAGCAAATCGCAGACGGAGGATCGCTTAATTACGATGTAGCAGTTTGTCAGCAAGCCAGCAAGCCAGCCAGCCAGTATGTCCATACGTTATGGCGTGGTCCCCGGTTTTCGGCTGGTCGAGTTTACGTTCCCATCAGAATGGCCCAACATCGTCTCTTGGTGGCCTAAAATCCCAAAGGACCCCGCCAAGCAAGCACACTTCGCCGACAAGTATGGAATATAACTCAGCCAAGTCGTGATCCAGAGAAACCTAAACACCGTCTGAAATTCGAATCCAGAGGAAAGGAGAGAAAGGGGAGTAAACGGCCGTTCGGGAAGCCTCCCGGGCCAACCTAGGCTCCTAGGCCACCGTCATGTCACCCATCCCACCACCTCCAACAGGCTTGGTCTACGGCTGGGTCTCATCGGCCGATATTCGCGGAACGCGCGATATCCTCGTCAGCAGCCTCAGCACCATCTGGCTCTGCACCTGGACGTCCCTGTGCCTCAACATCCCCCCGCAGCACATCCGCGCTCACCGAATCCGGTGGCTCTTCAACAAATTCAAATGGCAGCTCTTCGCCATCTTCTTCCCCGAAGTCCTCGTCGCCACCGCCGCCGAACAATGGCTCTCCGCCCGCCAGTCCGCCCGCGCCTTCGCCCGCCTCGGATACCCCGAATGGACCATTCGGCACGCCTTCTTCGCGGACATGGGCGGCATCGTGGTAGCCCCGCCCGACGTGCCCCCCTTCCCCGTCGACAGCCAACAACTCGCCTACCTCGTGGCTAACAAGCACCTCGCGCTGCCCAGCCTCTCAACCGAGGACATCCGATCGATGAACAAGGCCGACGGCCTCGCGCGCGTGGTCACAATGGCGCAGATGGCGTGGTTCTGTCTGTCGTGTGCGGCGCGGGGCGCGTCGGGGCTCGGGTTCTGCACGCTGGAGGTGACGACGCTTGCGTATATTCTCTGCACGGCGCATACATTCTTCTTTTGGTACTACAAGCCGCTTGATCCGGAAGCCCAAAGGACGTTTGTGATGCATACTAGTATGGCGGATATCCGGGATCGTGATGCGGACGCGGCTGGGAAAGCGAGCAAGTTGCCGCCGAGCTATATGCACACGCCGCTCGATTTTATCAAGCCGCCGCCGGACCCGAAGAGTTTGATAGCCCCGTTTTGGTTTGGTCTCGATGCTACCTTTCGCCCTTTTCCTCCGAAAGGACGACGACGATGGTGGCGTTGGAAAACCCCTGGCGGCGGTCCGCAAGTGGTACCTGTGGAGAAGAAGAAGCAGACGGCCCCTCCCATTGCCCCTGGCATTACCCCTGTGAAAACACTTGCCAACAGCAGGGTACTCCCTGAAGAAGGAATCAGCACGGCATTAATGCTATACACCCTCCTCTTCCAAGTCGCCTACTTCGGCTTACACATCGGCTTCGCATGGGTGACCTTCTTCCCCTCGCAGACGGAGTGGTTGCTCTGGATCGTCTCCACGGCTGTGGACTTTGGCCTCATCGTGCTGTACCTGCTCGCCATCCCCGTCGGGACACACCTGGCGCCGTATCTCGGCCGGCTTTTGTTTGATATGGAAGCTACGCATCTGCTGGAGGTTGCGCATGCACTGCCGCCGTGGGCGAAATTGGTGATTCATGCGCCGTTTGTGTTGGGGTATGTGGTTGCTAGGATGGCGGTTTTGGTTGAGTCGGTTATGAGCTTGCGGGTGGTCCCGGAGTCGGTTTATCGGGATGTTAACTGGACCAGTTTTTTGCCGCATGTTTGATCCGCGGGGCTGGTTCGGTTGTTAAAGTCCCGAAGGAAGGAATGTTTTGAACTTTTCTTTTCTATTTTTTTAACTTATTTTAAGCATGAGTTGGCGTTGCTACTGTAAATTGTTTTTTCTCATGGGTCTCGTTAATTTTAGCGTGTTTTGTTTACTGTACAGGGCCGGCATGGAGCTATGGGCATCTACATGACGTAGGAAAGGGGGGTACAGTAGGTAATCAAGACGAACGGGCGTTGGGTTGGCTCAGAGCGGGAAGAGATGCTGCCCACTCACTGTATTGGCACATAGGTGTTCACCATGGATCAATCATTCCTAATGGAACAGCAAAGAACCGGTGGTATGGCCGTGACGGTGCCCCGAACCATACTTTGGCCATCAATCTGGCCCCCTCTGACGCTCGAGGCGCGCACTCAACAAACACCCGTAAGGATATGCCGATCTTGATGCGCCCGGTAGCAACTGAGTCCATCACATTCTCCAAGTGCCTGTTCAATAAGCAATTAAGGCAATCAAGTTGCGTCACAAACTAGAGTTTGTGCTGATTAGTCCGCCTTTGTGACCACGTAGACATCAAGCCAAACGAGAAGCATGCTATGTAATCCAAACTCGGAGGCAATGTTTGGAAAATGGACATTACGCTAATGTCTTGGGGCCTATTTGAAACCGTGCATGGCTTCTACTGGAAAATACAGTTAGTGAAGACCTTGGATGAGGTGATAAAAAACTAAGCTGTTTACTCATCAAGTCGGTCCCAGGATGTGCCTACAATACTAACGCCACCGATGTTGAGCGCTCGGCTCTTGATCACTGATCAGTAATCCCTCGTGTGTAAGTGACACCAGCAACTCCACGACATGTATAAACGCTGCTTTCTCCCACCTGCTATCGTATGAATTAACTCGCTTTCTTCAGTCCACCACCACATTTCCCTACCCTTTTTCAAGACTTAGATCTCATCTTCCCACTTTAACTCACCAGAGGCCCCCAAAAAATCAACAAAACACCCCATAACACCACCTTCACAATGGCTACCAAAAGAACTGTCCTCGTTACTGGAGCCAATGGCTACATTGCCGCTCGCACCGTCGAAGCCTTTCTCCAGGCTGGTCACTCCGTCAGGGGTACCGTCCGATCACTTCGGTCTGCCACCGAGGTGAAGGAGGCACTTGCTCAGTATGGAGACAAGCTCGAGTTTGCCGTGGTGCCCGACATTACTGCGGAGGGTGCTTTTGATGAAGCTATCAAAGGTGAGCCAAGTGTCATTGTGTCAATCCGGTCCTCAATCCTTAGATGATCTGAAATTCTAACACCCAAAATCCAGGAATCGATGCCGTGGCCCATCTCGCCTCCCCCGTCTCGTTCGACTTGACCGACCCGGAACCCGTCATCCACAGCGCCACGAACGGCACAATCCGGGTCCTCGAGTCGGCGCTGAAAGAGCCCAAGGTCAAGGACTTTGTCCTCATGTCGTCTGTGATGGCCATGCTGCAGCCGTACACCGAACCCCACACCTACACCGAGGCAGACTGGAATGTCGCCGCCGAAGAGGCTGTGGTTAAACTCGGCAAATCCACGCCCGGCCATATCATCTATGCTGCCAGCAAGGTTGCCGCCGAGAGGGCGTTCTGGAAGTTCCGTGATGAGCACAAGCCCGGATTCACCTTTACGGCCATCAACCCTTGGTAAGCCTTCCTCTAACACATCCATATGAAGTAATTCCCTAGGTACCTTAATTAGCTAACACGAACCAAACAGCTTCGTCACCGGCCCCCCCCTCATAACCCCCGCCACCCCCTCCAAAATCAGCATGTCCAACGTCCTCATCCCCGACGTCTTCTCCGGCAAGCCCCTCGCCTCATCCGGCATCCAAGCCTCCAGCGCCTACGTCGACATCCGCGACATCACCCGCCTCGTCGTCTTCGGCATCGAGCACGGCGACAAGACCGACGGCGAGCGCTTCCTGGCCGCCGCTCACTGGGCGCCTGCGCAGTCGGTTGCGGATATCTTGAGGGAGGAGTACCCTGAGAGAAAGGGGATTATTGAGGAGGGTACGCCGGGGGAGGGGTATTATCCGGGGTATAAGTTTCCGAGTGTGGGGGGGTTGGATGGGACGAAAGCGGTTAGGGTTACGGGGGAGGAGTATATCCCGTGGAGGAAGACTGTAGTGGATACGGCGGAGAGTTTGAAGTCGATCCTTGTCTAGGGATGGCTTGGATTTAGCTTTACAAGCCACATGGATCCGCTGGTTGACTACCTGACGTATTAGGTTGAAGTTTTCATATATTTCTGAATAAATTGTGTCTCCGTCAAAGAACATCGTCTGCTTTCAAGTGCTGAGTTTGAATTCGCCGGTCCGTCCATAGACAATAGAAATGAAATGGGCCTAGGGGTCCAACACCCCGACCCTTGGTGGTTTATGATTCTTACTTCCTGTTTACTTGACTTACTATTTATGTACTTAATTACGGAATTAATTTATGAAGCTGGGTATCTTAAACTGATTTTGAAAATAGTTGGGAAAGATTATGACTTGATCTTTCCTAAATTTACCCAGGTAAACTAGTAAACAGAACTTCCACTTCGAAACCGCACCATCGAGGGACATCTAATGGGTTGCTTGACGCACGGATGGTGTAAGTGGTAAGGGGGTCGACTGGGATCCGCGAGACAACCCTAACCCCAACCCTTGCCGAGCTCTCTCCAAGAGCTGCCCCTCCAATTTTCTGCCAAGCTTCGGTCAATCTCGAACTTCCATCATTTGACAACACACCGCACCGGCCAACATATCCACCGACGAAAACCTCCAATTCGATCCAATTACCCCAAGGCACGTCCGGATGAAATTCCTGCGTGGGATCGAGCTATCTTACTCCCATCACGGCGCCGAATCCGCTCGCGACCGCCTCTCCAGCCTCTAATCCGCACTCCAGCAACAGCGACACAATCCTCGTCAAACCTCCCTTCCAACCCCCCCTCGCAGTCCACCATGGCCCTCGACGACGACGACAACCCCTCCCTCGCCCCCTCACCCTCACCCACCCCCACACCCTCGACCACACCACCCGCCCAAGCCCAAGCCACCGCCGAAGAACAAGCAGACCTCCTCGAAGAAGACGAGAACGCCGCCTCCCAAGACTTCCTCGCCTTCGCCGCCTCCCTCCAATATCGCAAAACAGCCGGCGTGTCCGCCCAAACTATCCGCAAAGGCGAAAAGGACTTTGAATCCCACGGCACGCGTGCACAGGCCGATGCGCTGGAACAGAGCCGTGGGGCGATGCGTGATGTGCTGAGTTATACGCGGGTGCATCCTGGTGGTGGTGCGGCGGCGGCGAGGGGGTGGTATTTCCCTGCTTGGTGGGAGGGGTATCAAGAACGGGAGGAGGAGGAGCGGGGGAAGGAGAAAGAAGGGGAGGAAAAGAGGCCATTTGGGTTTGTGAGGGAGAGGGTGGTGGTGTTGGAGGGGTCGTCGGTGGCGAGTCAGGCGTTGGGGAGGGCGGTCACGGGGCAGGCGAAGGATAGGCCGGCTAGGGGGAGGGATTGGTTGTTGCCCGAGGAGGCGTTGTATTTGGTGGAACGGGGGTCGTTGGATTTGTGGTGGCCGGTGAAGGAGTTGGGGGAGATATTTCCCCCGGATGGGACGGTTAAGGAGGGTAAGGATAAGGAGGTTGGGGAAGAGGGGGAAGGAGAAGAAGAGGTGGATGAGTACGAACAGGGGTTCCCGTTGAGTCTACAGGCGGCTTATGCATTGCTGATTGGGAACGATGGGGAACGCGGCAAGATCAGCTTGCAAAAGTTCCAGGTCTACTCCAACCTCAAACGATGCGGCTACAACATCCTCCGCGCGCCGCCTCCCGCCAAAACCTCACCAGAACCCATCATCCCCACGCCCATCACGACGACCCTCTGGCAGTGGTTCACCTCCCTACTCACCAAACCCACTCCCTCACCACCAACCCATCTCCCCTACGGCCCACTCGTCCAACCAGGTCTCTACCGTTCCTACGCCTCCATCTACCGCCAAATGGCCCTCCTCCCCCGGCACACCCCCTCAACACCACTCCCACCCTCCCCCTCCGAACCGACGACCCAAGAAGCCCCCTTCACCATCCACTTCCACGTCTGGAAGTCCGCGCAAAAATGGACCAAACTCCGGCACCCCCCACCCGACTTCCATCTCGCCGTCGTCGACGCCCAGGACTCATCAGTCCCCACCCTCTCGCAAATCACCCCTTTACTCAACGCCATGCCGTCTGATACCGGTCGGCCCGAGTGGGCGACGGGCGGTGCGGGCCGGATGTATGCGCGCTTGAAACATGGACGGAGGAATGTGTTGATTGCGGTTGTGGATCATGGGGTGATTAATTATATGCGGTTTGCGGAGGGGGGGTTTGTGGGGGAGGAGTTGTTTGGGAGGTTTGATGGGGTGAGGAGGGGAGGTGGGAAAGGTGGTGGTGCTGGTGGTGGTGGAGGGAAGGGTGGGGGGAGGAATAATGGACGGGGGGGAAGAGGTGGGAGAGGAAAGGGTCGGGGTCGGGGGAGGTAGGGTAGATGGGATGAACACGACTGGGAGGCGAGGAGATGCGCAGATGGAATTATGGACTGTGGAGAGCGGGCTGGTTTGATACAGAATTAGACTTGATACCCTGCGCTGAGTCTACGTCTAGACAAAATAGAAGCAATACTGTGTAAATAGCGAGGCGGACAGTTGGCGGTGGGATCCTGAATGGGATGCATCGCAATCAACTTCCACTTTTGCCTGGCGCGGGGTTGCATTGGAAAGCAAATCAACACCAATTGCCGTTGGTTGGCGATATTACTGTGGATGACCCCACCAAAAACTAAACCTTCAACCAAGCGCCCAAGCGCCCTAAAAAGTTACACTCCTTGTCATCGATTAAAAAGGACCTGGGTCAATCGTTCTCGTCGCTCACAACCAGCAAACCAGATATGCATCTGCCCCAAGTTGTACAAATTTCAGGTTGGTTGGCGGTGGCCATTGCGTCTCGGATAATGGCGATAAAAAAGGCGCCATTGACACCGGGGTTGACGGCATAGCTTGGGCTGGGGATGGAAGCAAGATAAACAGGGACCTTGACGGGCACGTCGATTTGCTTACGTATTTTTACGTTATTTTTTTGGGTGCACTCGGCGGAAATTGTCGGTTGTTCTTCCGATCAATAATAAGTTGTTTTCTGAAACTCCGACATTTACGAAGTAGTTAGATAGTATGGCCTTGCAAATGCCGATAAGGGTTCAATTCATTTGGAATTGTCCGTGTAAGTGACTTATTGATATAAATCACATGGCGGAATTTGTGGCGTTGGTTTGCCGCAGGGCAGCCGGGCCGATTCCAAAACTCGGCAGAGAAACCGACGGGCGGCGAGCTCTGGAACTTGCAGGTTGCAGGGTTGCCTTGCTGTTCAACTTCGAATCCCACATTGTGTGAAAAAGGCTCAGAGAGAACTCGATACGGTGGCTTTGAAGAGAGAGACAAACAAGAAACCTTGTCGATCAGATCTCAATGTTTAATGCCATGGCCACTAAAACAAGCTGCGATTTCTCATCAACTGCAAAGGCATTTGCCAGGACCAACAAAGTCCCTTCTCAATGTCGCACCACCGGCAGGTTTGACCTTTTTTTTTTTTTCTGACTTGTCGCGATTTAGGCTGGGGTTTGAGTTGCGAACGAGCTGTCCAATAGGGTAGTTGCATGTGGGCCGTTCTTTTTTTTCAGTTCAGGCAACCCAATCCTGAGGTCCAAGTCGAACCCAGCGCCCACCTTCAACGCACCATAGGAGAGAGAGTTCCTGATACGATTGATACCCACCGGTTGCGCGGTTATTTTAAAATCATCGTGACATAATTATTGATCAGCGGCCGTAAGAAACCGAGACTTGGTTTTTCGAAAGACTGTTTTAGGGGATACGAGGAGGCTTGAGCGGAGCGAGACAACTTGAACGTTTAGTTAGTTGTCTCTTGGGCAATTTGAGGTAGTCAACGTCGAGTGTCCGAGAACCCTACATGTTTATCGTTGTTGGTTCGGACTTTAAAAAGGGAAAGAGCAAGTATATTGGCTGGCTTGTTGGCGCCCGTTGCTCCGAAGCCTTACCCTCTTTGTCCAAGTCGCGCCCATAAACTTGCATCAAAATGATGCAACCGCCAACCTGTTTCATACAGCTCGATCCTCCTCTAAATGATCGACTTGTCTTGAATTTTCTTGTGTGTCTGTGTGTGTGTGTCTTTGCATGCTTGATTTGGACGGTAGGCATCCGGACTAAATAAGGAAGTGGAATCCTTTGGGCGCTTGTCTCTTCTGTTTCTTCTCCCTCCATGTCATGGTAGAAGCTGTGGGGCGGGGCTTACCAGCTGATAACAACAAAAACAGCCCGAGAAATGTTCGAGGCTTCAGCACAGTGCCCGCCCGAAAACTTGCGTTTTGGCTATTTTTCCGTCTTTGCGCAGCTTGTTGTCCGGTTGTTTGCTCCTAACCGGGTACAATGTTTCGAGTCCAATAGAAGACGGGCAGAGTTCCCGAGTCCCCTCGCTTAGCTCCGATCTGGGCCAAGGGGGTTCTCAAATCGCAACTGGTGCAATTTTGGCTGAACACTGAATCATCCCGTCATCCTCCGGTACTTCGTACTTGGACTGGTATGCACCTCTCGAGTCTTTCCCACCCCCGGCCTAGACTCTGGCAAATGACCTTGTCTCCCTTGGTTTCAATTGCTCCTATCTATCCACTCACGCCAGTTCACTTCTGCATTCCCACCGCGCTTTGCCTTCTTTCCTCTTGCAACCCTCACATTTTCCTTTTTTTTCTCTCTCTTCTCTGTTAGGGTACGCGCTTTTGCTCACACCGGACGCTTACGCTTCCTAATTTAATATCCTCTTTCTTCCAAGCGCCACCGTTGTCCGTCCGTCGCAACCCCCAACCGTAATTCCGTGTTTTGGCTCATTCCAAATCGGGAGGAATTGACCACGCCTGCATGATCGCAATCCGCGACTCATTTGCGACAACTTCCCCGACATCCCGGCGCAACACCTTCGCACACTCCCACATCTGTCGACTTTTGCCTACAGTTTGCCATCTGATCCCTCACGAAGCTCGGCCATCCCATTGCTACTAAACGCCTACACCTATCTCTCTCGTGAAACACAATTTGAGCGCCAAGACTTTAAATTCCTATTTTTTTGGCTCTGGTAAAAACGCTCGCCCAGTTTGGAATTATTGCCACGTTGGGTTGTTGTTGACCAGCTTAAGCGCCAAACGGTAAGCGCGTTCCACCAAGCCCATTCTATTCCTTGGTTGATTCCTCCGTATCATTCACTCTTACCCTCCTATTCCTCTTGTGCTTTCTTCGTTCGGACCTTAAACCGAGCAGCCGCTGGACTTACACCACGTCCGGGTGTTGTTGTGGTGGCTAGGGCACTCAATTTGCTTTAAGCGGCGCCTCTCATTGTTGAGCCACACTCTTACTAGCATCGCATCACTTCGCGCCCCTTCCCGCCCCCAAACTCAACTCGCTCTATCTCAACATCGGGGCCTTTTCTTTCTTCTTGAGCACTAATGGATTCCCAGATCAGATCCAAAGTGGATACACAGACAGTATTTGGCGGCTCTCATTTTAGTTTGGCGGCCATTGACTCTACCGACACGATGGACTCAGTCCCGGAGGCCAATATGATGGCCGACGATCCGCCGTCCGTCGCCTTTTCGCCTCCTGTTGTGGAAACGAAGGCTGAACAGCAAGAAGCGTGAGTTGTGTTTTTTTTTTTCTACATTTTTTCCCCTTCAAATTTGAGTCGTGAAACGCGGTTCATCACACCTGGCGCTCTGTTGTTCGGGGCAGTTTAGGGGGACTGTACGGTGTTGATGCTCCTCATGACTGTAAATGCGGTACAGATATGTTGTTCAGAGAGCTGTTTACCTCTCTCGTTTTGGGTTCTGGATGGCTATTTAAAGGGGGGATCGGTACCGAGGACTGCTTCCTCTCCTCTTCCCATTCACATCCCCAGAACCGATTTCACAACCACCTTCGTCAATATCTTTTGACAACACAACCATTTCCCTTCACTAACACCACTCTCATATTTAGTCCTTTCCTACCACAGCCACATCCCGAAAGGTAAGGTTTCCTCCCAGTCCCCATCGAGGCGCCTTACCTCATCTATCTCTATCCACATTAGCGTACGGAGCGTTAACAAGTTTGCTGTCTAGTGCTGTGGGCTTAAGTGACCCCCCTGTAGCGCTATCACAGACTCAAGTTCAACACGAGCCCGTCGAGAGGTGAGCCAACCCTGTTTCCCCCGAATATCGCCTGCCTCTTTTTCCGTCAAGGCAGTTGTTCTGGCCAGCTCAGCAAACAACAACAACAACAACAACAACAACACTGTACTTTGTACAGTGTTACCTAATTATGAACAACACCATTGGAAACTACAACATCTGAAACAGGTTGCTGACGTCTATTTAGTGCTCCGCTCATTGAAGCAAAGTCCGTGGCGAACCCGAATGAATCAACCTCCCCAACAACAAATCAAACTCCACGAGTAAGCTCGTCTCTCCAGTAAGTCCAGCACTCTATCAAGTATACCTTCCGCAACGTTAACACATCGTGTTATAGCTTCGACAGCAATCATCAGCCATCCGAGGAAACTATGCCTCCAATCACCCGCACCGCTCATAAGCGGGCCCATCCTGAGGACCACTCCGAGGATACCAGTGAAGCGATTAGCGAGGATATCACTGAGGGTATCCACGACGGCGCTCACGAAGACAATCATGAAGAACTCTCACCCCCACCTGACTCGTATGTCGGGGATACATCTAGCCACGCCTCCAGCGTCCCACCGCTCTTGCAAGACGAGATTGTGGTCGGTAGCAACGTCCACGTTGAGCCTTCGCCTATCCGAGGAGCCGAAGTAGAGGACGTGGTGATGGGCGAACACGAGGACAAAACGCTTATCATTCAGAACGCCAAGCGGAAGCGGGTCTCCGGGATCTACGCCGAGGACAAGGAGGTCAGCCCAGCCCCCACCGAAGAAATCGAGATCCGGCGCCCAGCCGGCCGTCCGCCGAAGCCACAAGGGACAACAGGTGGCGGTGGCAAGGGTGTTCTGCTGGGTTACTGGCGAGACTCACAGGCCGAAAATGACGCCGATAAACACAGCGTAGTTGGCTTCATTGATGTTAGAGACCGACTCCGAACTCGCATCCAGCCGATCACTCGCGACGGCCGACCAATGGACCCGCGATGCCCGATACCACCTGGCCCTGGAGGTAGCTGGGTCACCTTTGACAAAGTAGCCTTCGATCCCCACCTCGTCGGCCAGAACCATCATGTCGTTAAGGAATACGTTAAGATCCGCATCGAGGACAACCGCAAGGATGAGACGTTGGAAGAGAGGGCCAAACAGGATGCCGAGGCCGTTGAGCTCGCTTCCGAACGGGTGAGGACGAATCCGCCCCCGGACGCCGCCACCGCACCTTTGATTGCCTACGGCACTGAGATGCCGGCCAACGCTCTGGTCCCGAACCGACCCGAAAACAAGAAACGCCGCTTGGCCGGCTCGTTTGGGGTTCCCTCAGAATCGCCCAAATCCTCCCAAGCATCACTTGACAACATCCCTGGGACTCGCCCGACCAGGATTCTCATCGGCTACTGGAAGCAGAGTAGCGAAGAGGACCCAGTCAACAAGCACGCCGTCTTTGGCATCTTGGGCGCCAACGATATGTTCAGGGTCAAACTGACTCGCGAGACTCGGGATGGGCGCACTGTTATTGGCAATTTCCCGGCCGGCGCTGGCGCACTCTGGATTCATTGGGATGAAGTCGAGTTTGAGCCGCACCTGCGCAAGCTCAGCCGGAATGAGATCAAGGAATACTGCCGCGTTCGCCAGCGCCAACTCGACCACGGGGAGAACCCTGCGGACCGCCATGCGAACGAGAACCAAGCGGTCTACGAGGCCCAGAAACGTATCGCCGTGAGCCTTGCCACAGGTATCCCGATCCGCAGGGACGACCCCGACCTGCTTCCCCTCGCCATGAAAGGAACAGGCAGCGTTGGACCCGGGTCTGGCCACCCTGCCGCTTCGTTCGCCCCCGGCCGCCCTTCGGAGGAGCCCCGCCAGTCACGGCGCACTGAGAACGGCCGCCACCCGCTTCCCGATGTCGACTTCCGCTCCGCCAACCGGACACCTACCGGCCCCGGCCCCAATTCGGCCGCGCTCGAGCGCACCAACACCCTCGCGCGCCGCGAGATCGCCCGTCTCGAAGCTGCACAGGCCCGAGCTGACATGCGTGCCGCTAGTCGCGAGACCTCTCTCGGCCCCGTCGCAGCCGCCGCGGCCGCTGCTGCTGCCGGGCTAACCCCGACCGCTCACACCGTGCCCAGCCACGGAAGCCAACCCATCCATGGCAACACCGGCACTAACGGCACTGGCCAAGGAAATGAAGCTCATCATTTCCAGAACAACGTGTCGCGGTTGAATAAAGTCTGGGAGGCGCAGGAGGCCAACAGGTTGCGCACCCCGGGCGGCGGTGGTGACGATGCCAAGATTCACATGGGTGTTAAGTACCAACGCAAGCAGAGCGGGCCATTCCAGGGCAAGCTGGTCAGCCAGGGGATGATTATCACCATCGATGGCGAGGACTATGTCGAGTACCGGGTATTGACGAAGCCGACTTTCTTCTAAGCGAGCTTGCTGTGGCCTTGTGGCTGTGGCCCTAACTTTCTTGCACTTTCTTCTCTCCTGCAGACATCACTTGGCTGTTTTGCCCCTATTATTGTCATGCCATCGGGAATTTTTCTTTTATGTTTTATTTTATTTTGTCCGATGGCTATCTTCTGGCACACCTTTTATACCCAGTTGGCTGGAGAACTGTTTGGGGCCAGAAGGGTACTGGATGGATGGATGGATTCTGGTTGGGCTAGGTGACGATACGATACCCCTGATTCCTTTCTTCTCCTACATTTTCTTTTATCATCATCATTTCCTTCTTACGGGGCACTGGGCTGTGGAAGGCGGTCATTTGTTCCCGATCGCTCTGCCCTACCTCTGTTGTATGAGAAGGATAGGGTAATTCTAGCCCAGGGTTGGGCTGTGAAGATGATGACGCCCTTGATGGCTGCTTGGTTGGTATGAGTCGCCCTCTGTGCGCGGCAGCGGCTGATGGATGATGGATTGGATGGATGGACGGATAGGGGGAGTTTTAGGAGTCTGGGACACGGGAAGAGTGATACCAGGTCTTTTGTTTTTTTTTTCCTATTCCTTCATCCCTTTTCTCTTACTTTTACTTGTCTTTTTTTTCTTCTCTTATTTTCTTCTTCATCCGCACACCCACAGTTACCACGAGCATCCACTTTGCCCAGTCAGGTATTAGTCGGTAATTCATTGTAGATATGTGGGTAGTTTTATGGTGGGAAGACAAAAATGTTGAGTAGGGTTATGGATTAACTTATTCTCCTCGTGCGTGAACATGACTTGATTGAATGCGTGGTAAGTGGTATGTATCACGGTGAGTTGTAGACTTAAGTGTGCAGTGCGTCAACGTGAAACGGACGATATTTTGTGGCACGAAAGCATACACCATACCATGTATTCTGATCTTGATCGAGACCCAAAACCAAGGGTATCTTGCTGCATCTCTATAAACCGTTTTTTCTCTTTCTCTTAGTCACCCTTTGGACTGCCCCACCCGTAGCCGAACAAAAATGCAAATTTACAAATCATCAAATAATCACAAAACCGCCTACTATCCTATCTCCTTTCCTACGGTCATGCGGCTTTCTCACCGTTCTCAGTCTTCTCACCCGCCTTCTCAACCCCCGCATCCTCCTCGTACCCCTCCGTCTTCATATCCTTCAGCCCCAGCTCCTCCTCCTCCTCATCCGTCCGGTCATACTCCTCCACCGTCATCTGCTCGTCCGGCTGGCTCGGGTCATCCGCTAGGCTCTGGACATAGCTAGCCGCCAACGGGTCGGTGAGGACGATAGTGAACTCCTTCTCCCCGCTGATAGCCGCGTCAAGCCCGTCGAAGAAAGCCGTCCAGCGGGATCGCTCGGCAGGAGTAACTGAGTCGTGCGAACGGCCCTTGATCTCGGCGTCGGCATCGAAGATTTGCCCGTGCAAGTCGTTGCGCACCTGGGTCAGGAGGCCCTCGACGGTGGTGAAGCGGCCGCCGAGCGTGCCTGGGTTGACGGACAGGCGCAGTTCGGGGCATTCGAGCTCGCAGCTCTCGCTTTTGAGGATGTCGCGGGCGAGGTCGACGGGCTGGGTCACGCGGAGGGTGACTTTCTTGCCCTTCTCGGGGATCTCGCCGCCGGTTTTGACGTCGTTGGACTTGTACCCGCAGTCGTCGCAGGTCGTGTTCATGATGACGACTTGGCGGAAGTGGGGGATGTCGACCATCTTCATGTTGGTGGTGCAGGCGTGCATGCAGCCCGGGCAGGAGGCGGGGAACTCGTAGAGTTGGTCGGCGATGATGTCGCCGTTGGCGTCGAGGTCGTTGTTATCCGCGGCGGTGTCGGCGAGGCCGAGCGCGGCGTTCTGTTCCGGGGTGCGGAGGAACTCGCGCTTCTCCCACTTGCCTACGCCGTCGCGCGGGTCAGGCGCAATGAAGGAGTTGCCTGCCGGGTCGTCGACGGCGACGCGGAAGGGGAACCCCTCGCCGTCTAGCATCTTGCGCCCCTTCTCGATGATCTCGCCAATCTTGGTGTATGCCTCGGGTGCCTCCTCCTTGCGCTGCTCCTGGTTGAAAGCCAAGTCGTCAATCAAGGTTGTAAGGAGGCCCTCCACGTTGGTAAGCTGCCCCTTGCCCGCGGGGACTTCGACGTCTAGCTCGATGAAGTTGATGGTCGCGGTGTCGGACTTGATGACCTGGCGCTCGAAGTCGGCCATGGCCGTCAAACGGAGCTCATAGTGGGCGCCCTTGAGTTGGAAAGTGCCGGCGGGCTGGATCTCGTTGTTGCTGTAGCCGCACTTCTCGCAGGAGAAGGACATGATCACGATCTCGCGGAAGTAGGGGATCCTGGTGAGGAGGAGCCGCGTCATGCCCTGCGTTCCATCCAAAGTCAGCAATGGCATCTCTTACGGTAGGAGTCCCGCTGCGCTTGGGACGGCTTACATTCTCCTCGCAATTCATGCAGAGGGACTCGATCTCTTCAACCACCTTCTCTTCCTCATCGACGGTTGCGCCGTTGACGTCGGCCGCCGGAGCGACCTTGTCAACCTTGTCGCCAATGGTGTCGAAAAGCTCGGGCATATCGTCTAGCTGAGTGTATGGTTATGCGGTGCTGTGATTGCGAAATATCGGTATCGAGAAACTTTTTTTTGGAGGGGTCTAAGCTGGTATTATAAACTTTTTGGCGGGGTAACAGTTGATAGTGCGGGTTTGCCTTCCTCCAAATTTATAGCGGGGCATGCTGCACCGAACGGGATTTTTTCTGGGCCAGCCCAGGCCTCTCGCGGTGCCCCGAAGGGCCGGGTAGCGTGTAGAGGTGGGGTGTGTCACCCCGAGCCTTCCTGAATCTTCGGCTAGTCGTCTGAACCGGCGTGGACGGAGATTTTGGTTGAAGCCCGGCCCGTTGCAGGGAACAGAGATACAAGGCTCCTAACTTTGACTCACTCACTCACTCGCTCACTTTAGCATGAAGTCAGAGAGACTCAAGCCGAAGCCTGTTTGTGAGCCCCGCGACGCGCTAGATTGACTTAGTAGTGCTTGGAGCCCAGCCTTCCTAGATTTGGCACGCTTTTTGCTGTTCGCGTTGGAAGTCGTCTTTTGCGGGGCCGCCTCTGAGGCAGGTGTGCTGGGTGTTGATGCACTCATCGCCAGGCTCGTAGTTTTGGTAGCCTTGGCCCCTTTTGTCTTGCGCCTCAAGATAGGGGCAGGTGCCGTAAAACGGACTTCTGTCACGCTCTTGCAACGTTCGCAGGAGATGCTCTTACTTGGGCCTGACGATGTCGTTGATGAGTCAAGCCTTGCAGCCGCTCTGCTTTTCGATCCCTGGGTTTGGCGAGACCTGTTTCGGTGATTGATGGGCTTCGCTTTGATCTGCAATTCGCTGCCCTGCCCCAGGCGCAGGATGTGGCCGCAGCTCGTGCAAACATGTTGACGCTCCTTGTCCGTGAGAGTCATGTCGTACTCCAGCATCAAGTCGTTCCGCCGGGTCATCAGATGGGCCGATGCATCGGGCGCCGCGATTGCCAGGAGGTGGCCCGCGTCGGTCAGGAAGCCGATTGTGGCAGCCAATTCGTTTTTGTTCATCTTGATGGCGATTCTTGGGCGTGAGTGAAATCGGCGAAGCAAGCGGAGCTTGAATTGGAACCTCAGGGACCGCCTTGGTTGTTTAATCGAAAATTGTGGTGTTTGAGCGTACGAACTATACGGTATCGATACGAATGGTGGGTCTATAAGACCTAGTTATTAATTTCCATTGGCGGTACTGTGATGAAATTACATAACATTTCGTCCCACGGGTCACAACCCCTGCCCCTTCGAATGGCCTATTTCATGTTTGAGGGTATCACGGGGAACCTTTGAGCAAGAGAAAATGTGAGCCGGCATCTTAGGGGGGGACGGGGGCAAATGTGTTGGGAATGTTCAAATTAGAGCAGAATTTTGCACTCCTCAACATAAAACAATAGCGTAAAATGCAAAACGTAAAGTGTATTTATTTACTTACCTTGGGTACTGCGCGGTCTTCTATCATCACTGCCAAAGCTCGGCCGAGAGTGACAGTGAGTGGTGACAATGTTTTAAACTTGAATGTATTTGAAGGCTGGATCAAGCACGAACTATGTCCCATTTGAGATCCTTGATACTCACTTCCTCGCCGGCCTTCTCGTCGTAGTCAAACCATTCCCCTTCTATCAACTCAACCCCATCAAATTTGGTGTTAGACTCGATCCCGTCCACCAGCCACTCTCCCTAATTGTTGTCAGCGGACTTGTCTCTGTATGCTAGAGTAGCCCTGGGTTGAAACTAGGAAGGGAAAGAAACGACACGCGAGAAAAGACGCAATAAACTCGACGGGTGTGTGTAATTTATGAACATGACAGGGTAAAAGAAACAGGCTAGGTCGGTATGGAGAACATAATGTTTCAACCTACTTCTGGGAGAAATTCGGTGAATTCAAGCCCACGGCAGTCAAATTCGAGAATTCTTTGGGCCTTCGCTGGCTCAGCTTGCTCGTAAGCGATTGGGGCGGCCTTGATAGTGGCCGAGGCTTCGCGCTACCAGAACAACAATTCGAATTGGTGAATGGACTCCAAGAAGAGCGCCAATACATACCTTGCAGTTCTTGCATTTCCAAACAAAATTTGCCTCGCCGCGACTGCCGCTCATCTCGTTGGTTTCCTACGGTATTGTGAGACACAGAACTTCAAAAACCACTAGACACACACAGAGAGGAAAACGGCTTACAAAGCGGTTGATTGCGATCGGGTTAGGATGTGTTTCCCGGCAAGAGGTGCATTGCACCTTGAATGTGTAGAAGAAGTTGCTTTCTTCGGTGTCCTTTGGCCGCAGGTTGGTTACTCTGCTCTGTATTAGCCGGAAGGTCCGTCTGTCCTTGCCAAGGAGAGGGAAATGTGAACGTACCCCGCCAACTCCGCCGAGAGCGTCAGCGCGTACATGGCGATGGCAGTCTGCAAGCCTGAATCGGAATGATTATAGCTTATTTAAGTATGGCCTATTAGCAACGTGTACGTGAGGGCTGGGTTTCTCCTGCGTAGTGGGCTGGGGGTTGAGGATGCGCTCTCGTGGTGTTGAGGGGCAGTTTCGAGTGGCTGCAGTGGCAGCGGGGCTCTGAAGACTCTTGGCAACACGCCAGAAGAGGGAATTCTGGTTCCCGTTAACCCACTTGGTTCTTTCTCACCTTTGACGGGAAAAATTTTAGTAGTAATCGACTTTTCTACTAAGGCCAAGCGACTATTATAATTAAACTCCTCGATATGACGCCCAACGGTACTAGACGAGTTGTAAAAATGTGAAGAAGGGTTAGGGTTAAGAGTCTGCTGAAAAGTCAAGATGAAGCAGCTCCTGTGGGTCCATCACCCTGAAGCTCGGCTTAACGTTAGGCGAGGAAATTCCGTTTGTGTGAATTGATTTGGGACGTCCGACACCATCCCACCAAGCTCCTTGTCCTCGGACCCAGCCCCTCGCGTCCGCCAACGACGCCCAAAATTTAGTTCTAGACCACCCTGCTCGCAGGCGCCGCCCTGCTTGGTCGACATGCCCCGACGATGCTGGGTCTCCGGTCAATGGCAGCCCAGCTGCGGGCGTGTCACTGCCGAGCGTGTCTGCGGGCCACAAAATACACCACCACAACAAAGCGGGTGACCACGACCACGACAACAACGAATTACACGGAGGGTAGCAGGCGACCTCGAAAGCTACTTTGCGGCGATACCTTCACCACTTACCACACTGCCGCCAGTACCGGGGCCGTGGCCTTCGAAGAACCCAGACAGCAGGACTGGTGGCCGAGATCTGAACCCGACGAAAGGAGCGCCGAAGCGCGCAGAAGCTTGGCTGCTTTGCTCCACGATTCAGCTAGTCGAGATCTTGCCAGCGTTGTGGCATCTCCATACCCTGACGTACCGTACACCCGCCCCCGGGAGAAGTTGGATTTCTTCTGGGACTTATGTAAACTCGAAACAAGCTCGCTGAAGGACGTACCTCGAAAACTCAAGGATAGGCTCAACACCGCCCGACGCCTTCGCAGCGCGCTGGGGCTTCCTTGGAACCCGGACATACCTGCGGCTAAGGATACGACGCTGGCAAGATGCGAAGAGCTCCTTTTTGCGGATACCGGGGTTAACTTGGACGCCCGAGAACCAAGGACCGAAAAACACCTCGAGAGAACAATGGAAATGATGATCGAGTTGACGGACCGGCTCATGGTGCAGTCGTGGCATGTCACCGAAGCCAAAGCACCCGGGACACACTTCCCCCTTACCTGCGCGGAATCGCCGTACAATTTTCACAAGATGCTGCGCAACGACGGCTACCCCGCTTATTCCTATCCGATGGAGGATCTCGAGACGACCTTTCTCCAGCGAGCAGAGCTCAACAAAACCCTTCTGCAGCTTTTTGAGAGGTGGAACCCGCGTCTTCGGGATCGCTACGTGGGGAAAGTTTGTTACAACTTGCTCGTCTGCAGCGTCCCCCCAGGCATCGAGAATTACAGCTTCTTGATACTGGGCTTCTCGTTCCTTGGCGAACATGAGTTGTCCCAGGAAGTGGTGGATTCGCTTCTTTACAAGAGCCAGATGAAACCAACAGAGGCGACGTACTTATGTCTGCTCCATCACTACCGCCTTAAACGCGACATTGCCGGTTTCCAGAGTATTGCCCGGCGCATGTTCGGGTTTGACCCTCGGGGGATAGGACTGATCCGAAGAGGCCCTTACTTCGTTGCCAATTACCCCCAATTACACTCCTGGGCCAACCCCGAGGAGGCTGCCTTCATGGACGGGCTCTATATTCGGCGTGCTCCTTTTACCCAGGATGTCGCGGAGGCGATGATGGAGGGCCTGGTAGATTTCGGGATGATCCGGGAAGGCGCAAAACTCTTTGCGGTTTGTCTTCGAGAGCAGTGGACGTTCAGCAGAGAGCTAATTTGGCGGCTCTTCCACTCGTGTATCACACTGATGGATGTCCCAGCGACCAAATTAATCATCCGAGGGTTACTTGACAACATCGATCAAGCGTCATTGTTACTACTTGGTCCTGTGCCTGTGAGCTCCAAGCCCGTCAGACAAATGCGGAACCTCCTCAACATCTGGCAGGCGACAACGCTTCCACGGTCTAGTGATGCTTTCGATGACGGCTTTGACGACGCGGACTTCAAAACGGAGTCTGATAAAACGAGGCTCGACCATCTTGCCACCGCCGTGTGGATTCGGGAGACGTGGCATCATACAAGCATGATGAACGTTCGGTTGCGGCACGCCGCGAGAGTGGTTTTGAACAAGGACAAGCCACTACTTGACAGACTTGACACAGCCATGTCGGTGGTCGTGGAACTAGAGGAGCGGCCGAAACGAGAGACGGAAAAGTCGGAGCGCTTCGGGCGGTTAGCAAGGTTGGACTGGCTCACGGCGCAAACCACAACGGCAGATTTCCGCATCCGAAACTTTGAGAAGATGCTTGCCAATGCCGTGGCCCGGAATACGCCGCGACAACTACAATCGTGGGTGATCTTCAGCGAAACCGTCCCCTTGAAGGTACGGCTTGCACGCTCCCTGAAGTATTGCACACTGGGGAGTATTGAGCACCACATCGCCACGTGCTTCGCCTTGAGCAAGGAGATTGATCTCCAGCTGAAAAGAAGCTTGATACAGGCGCTCCCGCTGTCCTATGCTGCCGAATTGGAGAAGAAACAAACAACGACGGGCGACGTAAGGCTCGACAAGATCCTAGATCAGGTTGTACGTTATCTAAGCGACGTCAAGATCCGTCAAAACAGCCAGTGGGCAAGAAAGGAGGCGGAAGCGGAGCCCGATCCGTTTGCGCGCTTGCTGGCTGCAATGCCAGAACCCATGTCATTCTGGAAAAAGAACCCTGCCCCTGCGGGCACGGAGGGGAACGGCCCGACGCCGGAGAATACTGGGTGGTGAAGAAGAGGGGAAAGGAAACGGCGGTGAATGTAAATAAGGAGGATGTACATATACGGCCCATTCCGCGATGGGCGGGCGGCTGATGCATGAGTTTATATACCTGGGGGATGTAAAATACAGGGTTGGCGCTGCGGATCTAGACTACATGGGATAGGATACCTTACATATACACTAGATGGGAATGATACATAACGGTTGTCAAGTCGGAGTTTGACGCATCTTTCCTCTACCGACTTGCGCGTCCCCTCAGCCGAAATAGAATTCGTAAACTCTTATAGTAATATTTATCATCCGACTAACCGTAAAACCAAACGATTGCCAAGAACGGAAGTTCAGCGAACAGACAGGGGTTGAAGACCGCCGAGATCAACGTTCTGGGCCTGTTGACTCGTCCCGCTTTCATCCGTCGAGACGAGTGAAGAAGGTCACGAGACCACATCACCTGCATTGCACTGAACGAGCTATCGGGGAAAATGGTGGAAGAGGAGGTGGGCGTTTACTGACCGTGGATCACGGGACCTTGTCTGATGTACCTTTTTTTGTCTCGGGCTTGGGAAACATATGGAAGAAACCCCTGTCAAACATGCGAACGTTAGCGGTGGCCAGACAAGGGTATCTGGAGCTCCCAAAGTCCGCCACCATGCGGTCTGGTAAATGGAGAAACAAACGAAACAGAAGCGAATAGATCCAAACAGGGGCAATCCGGCTTTTTTTTCCCCGAGTTCTTCATAATTTGGTCCTTGTGACCAGGCAAAAGGCTCTATCGAACGTGTTGGATAGAGGGGTTCGTGGGAAAGTGGGATGCTAAGCATGCAGGAAAGGGAACGTGCTTCGTTTAATTCCTTGAGAAGAATAGGTACATAGTTGGGTACAGAGGTACATAGCGTACAGGAGAGGGGACGGACCCGATGCATCTTTGCCACTCTGTACCCTTCCCCGCCTTCGTTGTTCTTATCTCCTATATTCCGTCTTTCTATGGGACATGGATTTGGAGGGATTGCGTGCTGTATTGCTGCTCAGGGAAAAGGAATAATTTTAAGTCGTCACCAACGATCGTGATAGGAAAGATCTCACACTCGTCAAGTTCGATGGACATGTTCCTGCAACTTGGCATGTGGAGTGTCAGATTGCCCAATTGCACGAATCCCTGGCTGCACCGGACGCCACGGCGCGTTTTGACTGGTTCCGGCGTTGCACTTGGGCGGGGCCGAAACGGGCTGCCCTGACGAGCGTTGAGTTGGGATGCTCCCGGATCTCGCCGGCCTTGTCTGAGCGGCCCTAGTTCTTAATTTTTTGTCCACTCTGTACCTGGAGACATGACACTTGTTTGAGAATGGAATGACAAAAGATGTACTTGGACATGACAAAGAAATGTCTCTCACTTTTCCATTTTCTTCATTTACCCATTGAGCACACGTGGATGATGATGGCACCCTGCTGGCCGGGCTTATAATATCCATCCCGCGTGACGATGGCAACTGTTTGAAAGCGATTTTCTCGTGCCGGTGCTGCTTTCGTGCGAGCTCTTTCTTATCAATTCCGGGTCCCCGGCTTCCCGTTTCCCACCTCCCATCTTCCTTTCATCAGGAGAGAGGTGTCCGCATTCCCTTGCCGTTTCGGTTTCGAGGAAACGCCGGATTCTTGTCGGGGAGTCTCCAACGATATCCTGAATCGGCTAGGATAACCCACCGCTCTGCCTGCTTTGCTGCAACAACTCCCTGCGAGGCCCCCAGTTTTGCGTCACCGGTCGGAACGGTGTTGGCATTCTCGACATCGGAATTTGTCACATCGGGGGCCTTGATTTGCTTGTCATTTAATTTCAGGTTCCTTCCAAAGAACCTGAAAGAGACGCAAACCTCAAAACGAGAATAATTTCTTCAGTGGTTTTTGGTCGTTCTAACAGGGATTGTTAACATCAGTTTTTCTGAATTAACCCTGATCTCCATATCCCGCTCTTCTGGCACCGTTATTTCGGAACCCCCATATCATCATTGGGGCTGTTTTCTTCGGTTTCGGTTGGCACACCGGATCTCCAACTACCCAAACCAGGGAAACACACCACCGATATTTCGTTGCTAAAATGAAATTCGGCCGGAAGTGAGATTATTATTCCGACCTTGCTTGATATCGCATGCGACTGACTTCGTGCCACAGCCTACCTCGAAACCAGGTTCCAGAGTGGGCGGGCTCGTATATCAACTACAAGGGGCTGAAAAAACTGATCAAGTCCGGCGTGAAGTCGGCAAAGGATGGAGAGCCGGTAGACCTTGCCGGTAAGTGCGGAAGGCGGGAAACAATGGACTCACCGAGCACCACGCCAGGTAGTTGCTAACTGCCAGTGGTAGAGTTCTTTTTCGACCTGGATCGGAACCTTGAAGATGTCGATTCTTTTTACAACAAGAAGTTTGCCGACGCGTGTCGAAGGCTGAAGGTGCTTCAGGACCGCTATGGAAGCTCGCCCGATGTGGTCGCGAACCTGGACGATGACGAGATCGAGGAGTTGATGGGCGCCCTGCTCGAGCTGCGCAGCCAGTTGCGTAAGCTGCAGTGGTTTGGAGAGATCAACCGCCGCGGCTTCATCAAGATCACCAAGAAACTGGACAAGAAGATCCCCAACACCGCCACAAAAACCACCACACAGCACCGCTACATCTCTACCAAGGTCGACCCTTGCCCGTTTGCCAAGGACACGACAATCGCCAGACTGTTGGCCGAAATCAACAAGTGGATTTCGGCTCTCGGCGACTCGCATAATGTTGACGACGCTCGGTCGGAAAGGTCGACGTTGTCTCTCGGCCGTGCGACAGCAAAGGCTATGCTTAGCCTCCCGCCGGATTTACTAGACAAGCTCGATCAGGCAATCCGGAGCGATAATGTGGAAGGGCTGAAAGAAAGTTTGGCCACCGGGAACTTGCTCACTTCCGAGCCGGCTGCACAGAGGGTGCTGCTGAACGTGCTGCAGCGATCCATCTCGGCGAGATCGAGGGGCGTGACTAAGTTCTTGCTTAAGAACATCACCTCCTTGGACGAACCCGATGACATCAACGAGCGGAACTGCGTCCATAGACTTGTCATTCATATCGGCCGCACGAAGACAGCATCGGCGAAGAACGACGAGGACCCCAGCCAAGCCGCCTTCCCTTTTCCAGGCGCAGTCCCATATGCCCAGAGTTATTTAACTCCAGCGGAATCGCCCCCGCTAGCTCCGCGAGTCTGCGGGCTGAAGGAGGAATCGAGCCTGCTCACAAAAGACGATGAGGCTGTGAAGATGTTGATGTATCTGCTGGATAGTTTGAACCCGGGCCAGAGGGAGGCCCTGAAGGCGAAAGACGGCTTTGGCCGCATCCCACTGCACTATGCCGCCCAGTTCGGGTTCGTGGTGGTCTGCCAGATCCTGATGAAGCAGATGCAGGACTGGGGTCAGTTCAACGTGGAGAACGGCATCGATGCTGCGGAGTGGCAAGATAAGGACGGCAATGCTCCGGTGCATCTGAGTGTCCTTGGTGGTCACCGCCTAACGACCAAGGCGCTGCTGCAAGGCGAGGACTGGCAGGGGGTCAGCGACCACAAGGCTGAGATGCGGCGGTCGATTTCCAAATCTAGCGCAGTTCTGGCCATTGCTACCAAGGCTAACTTCGAGCCCATCGTGGAAATGCTGGTGGAGGCGGGCGTGGATATCAACTGGCAGGACAAGGACGGTGAGACGGCGCTACACATTGCCGCACGGTTCGGTCATGACAAGTGTGCCAAGGTTTTGTTGAAAGGGACGGCGGAGCAAAAGGCTAACCTCGAGCTGGCCGAGAAGGCGTTTGCGTGGACGCCACTGCACATCTCGGCGGTGGATGGTCATTTGGGCGTTGCGCAGTTGCTGGTGGATGCTGGAGCGGACGTGGACAAGATGGACTCGTCGGGCTGGACGGCAAAGGAGCACGCCGCGCTGAGAGGTCATCTTCCTATTGCTCGGCTCCTTGCCCACCATACCAAAGAAGACGATGACACGGGCCCGAGCAGCTCCGACGACGAAAAGCCTGCCCCTGAACCAACGGCTCGTGAGGTTTCATCTCTTGAAGACAGGCGGTCAAACGGCGCCTCGCGTGCTGCTGATCCTGTCAAGTCGTTTGGTCATCGATATCTCCGGGACGAGAGTATGGTGTTGGTGAGCTTGGGGTCTATGGACATGCGGAAGACGGTCGAAGCGGTGACGCTGGATAAGGTACCGCTTGCCGAGGCCCACAACACGCAGCTCGACACTGCTTTATCGATCGTGGTGTCGGCGCAGGGCGCCCACGGCGAGCCGACGATTATTGACATGCCCGTCCACGAGAACATCTCGACCGAGCCGATCGTATTCACAGCCACGGACGCCACCAAAGTGAAGCTGCTGTTCGACATCGTTCCGACCTATTCGGGCAACCAGAACAACAAGGTCGGACGCGGCGTGGCGCTGCTGTCGAGCATCCGCCCGAGCATCGGGGCCAAGCGAATGAACCTGCAGGGCGACGTGTGCGTGCCGATCGTAGGGGCTAACCTGGACGTCATCGGGACGGTCAACTTCAACTTCCTCGTCATCACGCCCTTCTCACACCCCAACATGGAGGTGACGGAGCAGCAGACGTACTGGAAGAAGATGACATCCACCATGGTGATCGGCCACCGCGGTTTGGGCAAAAATGTCGTGTCGGGCCGGTCGCTGCAGCTTGGGGAGAACACGGTGCCGTCGTTCATTGCGGCCGCCAACTTGGGCGCTCAGTACGTCGAGTTCGACGTCCAGCTCACCAAGGATCACGTCCCCGTCATCTACCACGACTTTTTGGTCAGCGAGACGGGCTTCGATGCGCCCGTGCATACGCTGACGTTGGAACAATTCCTCCATATCAACCCGGACTCCTCGCGCCAGGCTCCCCGGAACGGCCTTGTTAAAGGAAGCCCTGGAGACCGAGATGCGGATGCCGGCGGCCCGAAGTTGGAAAACAAGCAGATCACCAACGTTCGAAGCAACAGCCCGGGCCCACGGCAGCGTTCGATGTCGATGGACTGGCCGGCAGCAGCGGGGGGTAGTGGCGCGCCTGGCCGTCATCATCACCCTCAACTGCATCAGCGGTCGAAACACGAGATGGAAGAGCGGATGAAGCACACGCGCGACTTCAAGGAGAAAGGGTTCAAGGCGAACTCGCGCGGCAACTTCATCCAGGCGCCCTTCGCGACGCTGGAGGACCTGTTCCACAAGCTCCCGGCGTCGGTCGGGTTCAACATCGAGCTCAAGTACCCGATGTTGCACGAAAGCGAGGAGCACGAGATGGATACCTACGCGGTCGAGCTGAATTCGTTCTGCGATACCGTCCTGGAGAAGGTGTATGAGCATTTGGGCCCGGGGGAGAGTGGTAGTGGTGGTGAGGGTGAAGAAGGGACCGGGCCCCGGCACATCATATTCAGCTCGTTCAACCCGGATATTTGCCTGTGCCTGAGCTTCAAGCAGCCGAGTATCCCGATCCTGTTCCTCACGGACGCGGGCGTTGACCCTGTGGGCGACATTCGGGCGAGCAGTCTGCAGGAGGCGATCCGGTTTGCGTCGCGGTGGAACTTGCTGGGCTTGGTGAGCAACGCGGAGCCGTTTGTCAATAGCCCGCGGTTGGTAAGGGTGGTGAAGCAGAATGGGTTGGTGTGTGTGAGCTATGGGGTGCTGAACAATGAGCCGAAGTTGGTGCGGGTATGTTTTATCTTTCTTTTCTCTTCATCCTTTCTTCATGTTCCGTTCAGAGGCCAATGGAGCTAACCAGAACCTATGCTGTAGCGCCAAGTCAAGGAGGGTATTGACGCCGTCATTGTCGACAGCGTGTTAGCGATCCGCAAGGGTCTCACGGGCGGACAGGACGCAGCAGTTGAGAGCACCGAACAGCTCCGAGAGAAGGTGGAGGGAACGACGTTGACGGAGACGGTGGTTGAGAACGGGAATTGGACCACGGCGCAAAACGCATGAGCGGGGGAACAAAGACGACGGGAGAGAAGGAGATGGCCAACTTCAAGTTAGGCGTGCCATACATACTCCGGCAGTTGCGCTCTTTTAGGGGTCTTGCAGTCTGCACTCGGCAGACATGGGACGACCCGATTTGTGATAGAAGGGCGATGGCGCAATCGAGGGGTCCAGCGGTACATGTTGCAGATGATCTCATTTTACTGGCATTTACACACCCAAACCCTGGATGCGCGGCTCAGGCGGCCTGGGTTTTTATTTTACCTTACGTTATGACACGGCTTCAACACCGTAGAAGAGGACTGGGTTGATAGCAGCTGATCGTTGACAGGGGGTTAATGAGAAATGAATGCATGGGTTGTGTTCCCGAGTCCTGTCGCATAGTACAAAGGTATTGGGAGTAACACAAAACTCGCGTGAGCAAATACCGAGTTAGGTTGTCCGCCCACAGCTCCTAAAGCTCGATTGGAAATGCAACCAATGACCTGCCGGACGCGCCAACGCTTTGTGGCTGAAAGGGCCGTGGAATCACTTGTGTTTACCACCCGACTGAGTACTCCTGATCAGGTTTTATCCGCGGAGCGCCGATGCGGGCCACCTGTCGGGCCTCCTGAGCTGCCTGTAGCGGATGATGGGCTAACTGTTCCAACATGAGACAGCAGGAATCAACCCGGGCCAGTTGCACTGTCCATACGTACACATGGTTATTTGTGCAAGGGATTCCGCTTCAGCGAGGGGAGACTCATCGAAGTTCTAGGCATGTGGGTGAAGCGCTGCGAATGGGCGGAGGGGCGCATGGGGATGTGAGACGCTGCGGGCGCTGCGATTTGCTTGGTTACCTTGTAATAACTAATCGCAGCGTCTTGAGGTTGCCCGCGTCGGGTCTCGTCGCGGGGCCTTGCCGTTTTCGGCAAGACGCTGGAGGTTGCTTGGGTTAACTGAGTACCGTTAACGAGGTTGGTGGGTGGTGGTCGTTCCATTTGAACGAGGAGCTGGGTGAAAAATAAACATAGATAAAGGAATAATACAGCCATTTTCGGATGCTGGGCTGGATGCTGCGGCTTGTAGATGACGGCCATCTTCGTTTGACTGTCGTTGGATTGCACTGCGGTGTCCGGTGTGTGGTGGTGAAAGCAACTTGGAAAGAGTTGTGAGATTCCATCAGCGGGCTCTCCAAGCGCCGGCGCGCAGCAAGAACCTGGAACGGGACCGCTGAGTGAGCCGGCTTGCCGACCTGGACAGGGGGGCATGGGCTGCCTCCGTCTCATAGGAAGACTTGACAACGCTGGATTGGAGAGAACTGTTCAGCACGGAAACGGATCAGATAAAATCGGACAACGTAATAAGTAGAATAGCAGAGATCAACCGAAAACAAAAATCAACACGGGAGTTCTCGCTGAAAGTTGAATTCAATTCCAGTGGGAATGCTGCCAAGTTCGCCATCGCGATAAACTCGAGTGCAGGTGTGAGATCTCCCGGCTGCGTAACCCTGACCCCTGGAAGGAGACCCCCGGCGACCCGTTGCTGGGACTGCCCCGCCTCCTCCAAGATCGCATCCACCCGGCCCCGCGCCACGCGGATTCAGCTTCCCACTGCCAGCCAGTTTTCCTCCACCCGACTTGACCTCTCATCCCGCCCTTACCACGCGCCAGCACCCCCTTCTTCGACTTGGTGGCGGGCACAAAGGCGACGTGCACGCATTTAAGGACAAACGGCGCTTCTGACGGCTGCGGGATACTTTTTTCGTCGCCTTTTTTTCGCTGTTTCGACCTTTTTAGCCCTCGATCACAAACCCGAAATTCGCCAACCGAACGGGATTTTCTCACGGAACCTAAGCGCATCGCAGTCGGTCGGTCACCACAACACCACAACCACCACCAACTGGACAAAACCGATAAAACACTAGACCTACCATCCAGCACCCATGGCAGGCCCCTCCTCTCCCGGCAGCGACGGGCCGACTTTCGGCCCACCCCCTCTTCCCCCAGGATGGATCGCGCAGTGGGACGCCTCATCCAAGAAATATTACTTCGTCCAACTGTCCACCGGCGCATCGCAATGGGAGACGCCCACCGAAGCCGCGCCCGTCGGCGGCACACCCGCTGCGAACCACGAGCACCCCTATGGCACGCCCGGCAGCCAACGCGGGCCTGGTGGTGCGGAGATCATTGTTCATCCGGATGGGAGTCAGACGGCGAGGTATCCGGACGGTCGGCTCGAGCCTGTGCTTCCTCGTGAGGATGGGTCGTCGGAGGGGACTAGGGGGATGGGTGAGGGGGATGGTGAGAGGGGTCTTGGGGTATGTGGTTCCTTTTCTTTTCCGGTTTGCTCGGGGGCTGTCTGCGATAATCATTTGCAAATGTACGGATACTAACGTTTTGTCTGTCGCAGTCTTTCCTCGGTAACACCCTCAGCTCGCTCGGCGGTAAACAAGGTGGATCACACGGCGGTGGCGGGCTCGCTGGGCAGCTGGTGAGCGGACTTTTGTCTTCTGGCCATGGGGGTGGACAACACGGCGGTGGTGGTGGAAGCGGCGGTATCGGCGGGAAATTGGCCTCGCAGCTGGCTTCCAACCTGTTCTCGTCTGGGAACAAGCCGTCGCAGCCCCAAAATTACCACGGCAACCAGTCGTCTGGCCATAATTCCAGCGCCAGTGGCTTGGGAGGTATCGTCGGAGGAGTCGCCAATATGTTTGGCGGCAAACCCCACGGTTCGGTGAGTTTGAGCCCGCACGAAAAACCCACAAGAGAAAGCCTCCACTAACCCGAGAATCGCCACAGAACCAAAACTTCGGCTACTCCAACACCGGCCAATCTGGCGGATACAGCGGCCCAACCCCACCAGCCTCCTACCAAGCCCCCTCGCAACCCGGCACCACCCCGTCCTTCTACGGCAGCAGCAACGCCTCGCAGCATCAAACCCAGCAGCACCAGCCCTCCCACAACACCAACCAGTACTCAACACCCTCCTACGGCTCCCCAGCCAGCCACCACCAGCAGCAGCAGCAACAACACCCACCCCAACCGTCCCACGCCCAGGGCTACGGCTCCCCACAGGGCGCAGCCCACTCGTACACCCACCAGGGATCCTACAACTCCTCGCCGGCCGCCCCGGCGCCTTATGCCCAGCACGGTGGTCAACATGGCGGTCCACCACACGGACAGCCGCAGTATGCGCAACCGCAGTATGCCCAGCCGCAGTATGCTACGCCGGGCGGACACTCGGCGTACCCGCCGCAGCCGCAGTATGCGTCGGGCGTCGGGGGTGGGCAGAATCATGGGTATGGTGGTGGTCATCATTACTAGGGGGTTGGTGGTGACCGGACCGTGGCAGTGAGTGGTTGGGTGAATACACGAGGTCGCGGCGGTGTGCGAGGTCGGGGTCGCGGAGATGATTCTATGCGCGGGCGCGGACAAGGTCGCGGGCGTGCGAATGATTCCGAGCGTGGGCGTGGGCGGGGACGTGGACGGCCTGGTCGACGTGGTGCTGGTCGAGGTCGCGGGTCTTATCAAGAGGAACTTGGGGAAACGGGGTGATTGGGTGCTGGGTTCCAACAAGAGTGCAGCATGAGCGGAGCAAACGTTTTGGCACGGGAGAAAAACTACTTCGCAGTGCCTCTCGCCGATATCCGGTCGTTCTGAACGAAACAGGACGAGAAGCTCCCCGAAGCATGGACCGAGCCGGTTAGATGAGACCCGGCGGATTAGGCAAAGGGATAGATGGAGGGGATGATCAAAGATGGGTATGACGGTTTTGATACGTTGAGCCAAGTCTGGACATAGGTTGGGGAAGTCTAGGCTGGGGCGGATAGATTGGCTGTGGTGGAGTCTAAACGATTTTCCTATGTTTTTTTTTTCTCCCGTCATTTCTAGTCTCCCTCTGTAGCGCATTCATTCCATCAGGCTTCGAAATAGAACACATGCAAATAAACACACCACACCATCGAAATATACACTCTCGCCCGTCCTAAATACACCCATACCATTAATAATCAATTACCCCCCAATTACCTCCGCCCAACCAATTACTCCCTCTTCTTCCCCACCCCCTCCTGCTCTACCACCCCAGCATGAACAACCCCCCTCAAAAACGGCACCACCACCTTCCCCGCCACAAGCACCGCAACCACCGCCGTCATCACAACATACCCGACCGTGCCGACCAGCGAACGCGGGAGGAGGTTGAAAACAAACGGGTCCAGGATGATATCTACCGATACGGGGGGCGGTTTGCTCATGAGATGGCGGTCGGTGGTGAAGAAATCGGCGGTGGTGAGGATGTGGAGGAGGAGGAGGGAGGGGGTTGATTCCGTGGATTCCGTTTGGGGGAGGGGGGATGGTGATGGGGGGGTGTTGGGGGGTTGAAGGGAGAGGGAGTAGTTGTGGAGTGAGGTGATGAGGGAAGGGGTGTCGAGGACGGTGGGAAGGGGGTAGGTGGTGAGTGTGAATTCGGTTGGCTGCTGGGTGGTGTTAGTTGGTTGGGTGTTGACGTTAAGGAGATTTAATTTGATTTATTTTGTAAAAAAAAAAAAAGAAAAAGAAAGTTTTATGTTTCCTCCGTTGGATTTTGCATGGACATAAACTCACCGTCGCGGCCCAGCAAACGCGCACCTCGTACCGCTGCCCCGGGGTCAAATCATCCAGAATCAGCCATGTCTCGGTGCCTCTCGGTTTCTCATCTGATGGGAACTGAGCCGGGAGTTGGGTGCGGAGCGTCGAGTTGGCCGGGGTTAGGGTGTGCAGCCGCAGGTCGGTGAGGGTTGGGCGTGTGAGCGGGACGCGCACGCGCTCGGGGCCGAGGAAGATGGTTTTTTCCGTGTTGGCGAGGGCTGGGGTGAGGAGAGAGATGAAGGTGGTGAGTGAGAGGAGGGTTGGTTTCATGGCTGGGAGTGGTGTTGAGTGTTGTGGTATGGTCTGTTGTGTGAGTCGTGTCGAGGGTTAGGACTCCTATAGTGAATGCTAACTGGACCTAGGTATGTACGGTGTAGTCTGGCGTCTAAATGACGGCTGAAATCTCACCAATCAGCTGGCGCAAATTGCAATGATGTTTAGATGCATCGTTCGGAATATTTCGTGGGGCAACCGTGTTATGCAACAATCCGAGGGCAGTGGGGCACGCAAGAACAGGGGAGAGACAATCACATGTCGCCGTTGCGCTTCCATGGCCCAGCACCCCGGATTTTCCAGCAGGTGACGCAAGGACCGAGGGAAGAGACGCCAACCAGCAGGAACCACCACACGACCCCTTGCTCCGTCAACCACCGAAACCCGCCGTGGCCGTGACAACATTGCCTGATTTCGGGAGCGCTGGGTTCCGATCCGACAACAACCTTTGTATCAATTATCTGAATTGCTGCGAATTGTCGACTTACCGCTGTGTTCGCCAATTCCATCGCACCAATCGACCATCTCGAGTCCCGATTAAACGCCCCGAAGTCATTTGTCCCGCATTGTTCCCCGAAATTTGCTTGCATCCGGTGTCTCGACATTCTGATCCGATGAACGCCGCCGCGCGGCCGTGATCACTTTTCCCAACTCGCCCCGACCCGTCCTCCTTCACCCCCCCCCCCTGGGGTCACTCATCACCATGGCGCCATCACCATCAAAACCCATCGCCCTCGGCAGCATCGCCGCACGTGGCCGCGCTTTCCGCCAAGTCCTTCTCCGTCTGACACTCGTGTACATGCGCAACCGCAAGCGAATTTCCTACGCCGTCTACGTCACCCTGTTCCTGGCCCTCGTCCACCGCATCCGCAATACCATCGCCGACCACAAGGGGGCGCAGGCCCGCGAGGCCGAGAAGCGCGCTGCCAAGGCCAAGACGACCGCGATATCCGACGATGGCGAAGCCGAGGGGAAACAAAAAAAGGTGGCGCTGAACCGGGAGTTCTTCCGCTCGTTGGGACACCTGCTGCGGATTGTGGTGCCCGGGTGGAAGACGCGGGAGACGCAATTTCTAGTCAGCCACAGCTTCTTCCTGGTGATGCGGACGCTGATCAGCCTGAAAGTGGCGGCCATGGACGGTGCGATTGTGAAAGCGCTGATCAAGGGCAATGGGCGCGAGTTTTTGAAGCGCATCATGTGGTGGATGATTATTGCGGTGCCTGCGACGTTCACCAACTCGATGTTGGCGTATCACCAGTCGGAGTTATCTCTGCGGTATCGGATCCGCCTGACTGAGTACATCCACGAGAAGTACCTGTCCAAGTTGACCTTTTACGGCATCTCGGCCCTCGACGACAGGATCAAGAATGCGGACCAATTAATCGCCGTTGATGTCACCAAGTTCTCAAACCATCTTGCGGAGCTCTACAGCAACCTAGCCAAGCCGGTGCTTGATATGGTGAGTTTCAACCTTCTTTCGAGGGACTTCTCTTTGACTATGAACATCTCACTAACGCAGACAGACCATTTACACAATTTCACTTTCCCGTGCCGTCGGTGGTGAGGGCGTCGTGTTCATGGCGCTCCTGGTGCAGCTCTCTGCCAACCTCATGCGGGCGCTTACACCACCATTCGGCAAGTATGTCGCGGACGAAGCGAAGCTGGAGGGCGAGTTCCGCTTCCAGCACACAAGATTGATCGACCACAGCGAGGAGATCGCTCTCTATGCGGGCCACGAAGCGGAGAAGGACACGTTGGACAAGGGCTACTTCACTCTGATCAAGCACATCAACTTTATTTTGCAGAGGCGCTTTTACCACGGTTTCATGGAGGACTATGTCGTCAAGTACATCTGGGGCGCGCTCGGCTTGGTCCTGTGCAGTATGCCCGTCTTCGTCAAGCTCCCCGGCCAGGTTATCTCCAGCATGGGCGACCGGACAGAAAGCTTCGTCACCAACCGGCGGATGCTGCTTGGCGCTTCGGACGCCTTTGGTCGCCTCATGTTCTCGTACAAGGAGGTCATGGAGCTCGCCGGGTACACATCCCGTGTCTCGTCCCTCCTCCAGGTCATGGACGACATACAAGCCGGCAAGTTCTCCAAAAAGCTCGTCTCGAGCTCCGACACCGAAGCCAACGCGGCCGTGCTCAAGGGCCGCGGTGAGGTGTTCACCAGCAAGGACATCAAGTTCACCGACGTACCCATCATCTCTCCCAACGGTGACGTGCTCGTCCCCGCCCTCTCCTTCTCGCTCTCCCAAGGCGACCACCTCCTCGTCGTCGGCCCCAACGGCTGCGGCAAATCCTCCCTCTTCCGCATCCTCGGCGGTCTCTGGCCCGTCTACGGCGGCACCGTACACAAACCACCCTTCCACGAAATATTCTACATCCCACAACGCCCCTACCTCTCCAGCGGCACCCTCCGCCAGCAAATCATCTACCCCGACAGCCCCAGCACCATGCAGGCCAAACACGTCACCGACGACGACCTGCGCGACATCCTCCGCATCCTCTCCCTCGAACACCTCCTCGACGTCTACCCCGACGCCTGGAACGCCGAAGCCGAATGGAAAGACGTCCTCTCCGGCGGCCTACAGCAGCGCATCGCCATGGCGCGACTCTTCTACCACCGCCCGCGCTACGCCATCCTCGACGAGTGCACCAGCAGCGTGACGCTGGACACAGAGAAGGTCATGTACGATACCGCGAAGGACTTGGGTATTACCCTGATGACGGTCAGTCACCGCCGGAGTCTGTGGAAGTACCATACGCATATCCTGCAGTTTGATGGACAGGGGCATTATGTGTTCAGTAAGCTGGATGCGGATAGGAGGATGAAGCTGGAGGATGAGAAGGAGGAGTTGGAGTTGCAGTTGAGGGGGGTGCCGGAAATTGAGAGGCGGATTCGAGAGTTGACCGGCGCTGAGTAGGCTGAGGCGCTGGCGGACTTGTTGTTGAGGGTGCAGAGGGAACGGGAGGAGCAGGAAGCAGCGGAAGAGGAAGAGTGGGAGACGACGGAGGAGAGCAGTAGCGGGAGTGAGGAGAGAAGAGGGGAGGGTGGTAGTAGTAGTAGTGGTGGTGGTGGTGCTGGTGGTGGTGGTGGGAGTGGGACTGGTATTTCTGGGTCTACTCTTTGTGCAGGAGGATTCCAACTTGGGGGGTTCATCCTATCCTCTCAAGCTGTGACGGACACCCTGGCGAGCCCGGTTCCTGAGGATTCTGAGGACGGGGGCGCGCCACTGGTCCCTCAGTCTGGGCATTGAAAGGGGGGGGGGGGGGGGGGTGGTACTCCACGACGCGTGAAATGGATGCTGTTGTAACGCTAGGGCTTGGTTGAGTCGGAGGTGGTAATATGTGTTTTGTGTTTTGGTTACCTATTCTAGCGGGACTATGAGGTACAATACCGCAGGGAGGGAGAAAGGAAGAAGAAATGAAGGGAGGGAGGATAGGGTTATGTGTATGAATAACAACCTCGTAAGAAGTGGGTGTTGTATGGATTACTTGACCTGATCGGGTGAGGGGTTCTCTGTGGATACATGGACCCAGGGAGAAGGAATACAGAAGGATGAGCGGGGGTGGATAAAGGTTGAATAGATGAATTATTCTTTTATATGGTGCTTCATTCGGGGTGTGTTTGTGACAGTGTCTCAAAGTAATCGCAGAGGGGAATTGACAACCGCAGCGGCAACTAATACCCTCCTACACAAGTTATGTTCATTTCTTTCGAGTTGCGGACGACACTAGAGCACTCACTAATTACATACCTAACTACTTCGTAAGTACTTAGTGTTAGACGGGACTGATATTCAAGTACACACCAATATAATGGACAGCCAAGGACAGCGAAGCAAGCATTGTTCCATTCTGTGTCTCGTACCGTGTATTTTACAATGAACTGATTGACCAATCTTTCACAGAAAAAGCAGAATACGCCGAGAATTTCCCTACGGTACATACAGTATGTGTTCAGGATCCGAAAGTGTACAATACAAGAAATGAAAACACTCTTCTGACAATGCAGTATCATGTGCATTGGCACTGGTAGAAGGAGACCGAAGCTTCATCTATTCATCCATCCACCTCATCCCATCATCCTGTCCCCCGTCTCTTGACCTAGATGGGGAGATGAGCTGTCTCAGCTCTCTAGTACAACCCCGAAGGCGCAAAACTCGGCGCCACCTCCGTAGCAGACGTCTCAGCCTCAGTAGCCGTGGTACTAGCCTCAGTCGCGGTAGCAGTACCCGTACTCTCAGCAGCAGTACCAGTCGACGTAGCAGTCACAGTAACAACCTCATCCTCCTCACAACTATCCTCATCCCCAGTCGGCGAAGCCGACGCTGCGGCAGAGGCCGTAGTAGTCTCAGCCGGTGGGAACGAAGAGCCCCCAGCGGAGGTGGTAGTCGTAGACTCCGCGTCAGCATTGTCGCCGCCCTCACCAGCGAGGTTCCCACTGGTATCGATCAGGGTTGGGGCAGCCGATCCAGCAGCGGAAGCAGTCTTCGTGGAGAGGGAGGAGACGGCGCTGCTGGCGGCGCAGTTGTCGATTGTGACGAAGACGGTGGAGGCGGGGGGTGCGGCGGCGGTGGCGGTTTCGGTGACGGTTACTGTGGCTGTGGTGGTGGCTACGGCGTTGCAGTTGGCGCTGTCGTTACCCTGGCCGTTGCCGTTTCCGTTTCCGTTTCCGTTGCCGTTTCCGTTGCCGTTGCCGTTACCGTTGTTACCGCTGCCGGGCTGGACGCCAGCGGTGGTGGTTGCTGGGCGGTGGACGGTCACGGTGCGGGTGCCGGTGGATGTGGTCGTCTCGGTGGTGGTGGTATCCTGCTCACCGGTGCCCGCAGTTGCGCCCGCGGTGATGGTTGTGCCGGTGATGATCCCGTTGGACGCATCGCCTAGCACGCTGGAGGACACCGACGGGACGGCTGTGACGGGGCACACGACGGTTGTCAGCACCACGGTGTCGGTCACGACGACGGTGTTGAGAGCGTCGCTGGGCATGGTGGCGAGGTCTTCGGACTTGGTCGGGCAGTTGGTCACTGTTGCGGCGCAGGAGGTGATGGTGCGGACGGAGGTGGTCGAGACCGTGAGGGTTGTACTTCCGTTGCTATCAGAAGCAGTGGCCACCGGGTCGTTGGCCGCGGTGGAGGAGGCGCCCGCAGCGCCTGTGGCAGTGGCCGTGATAGTCGCGCTGGGTCCGGCAGATGCAGAGGGAGAGAGCGTGCTGCCCGTGATGATGCCCTTGGAGGCGTCGTCGAGGACGCTGGAGGAGACAGAGGGCACGGCCGTCACCGGGCAAGTGACGGTGGTCAGGACGACGGTGTCGGTGACGATGACTGTGCTCAGGGCCTCCGTGGGGAAATTGGAGAAGTCCTCGGTCCGCGTGGGGCAGTCAATGACCTCGGGCAGGCAGGAGGTGATGGTGCGGACTGAGGTGGTGGACACGGTCAGGGTGGTGATGCCGCTGACGGAGCCCGTGCCGTTGGTCGGGAAGGGGGGCAGGAAGCTGGTGACAAGACCGGCGCCTCCCTTCGAGGAGGACTCGCTGGTGGGCTGCGCGAGGGTGGCCGTGTCCGTGGTCGAGCCGGAGATAGCAGCCGGGTCGTCCGCCGGGGGCTCGATGATGCCTGCGGTCCCATTGCTGGCACGCATACGGAGGTAACGGGGGTGCCTCTTGGAGTAGGCAGAGGTGAGAGCGGCGAAGAGGCCGAGCGTGAGATAGGCGGTCTTCATGGTGAGTGAGTCTTTGGGAGGTTTGCTTTGTAGCGTGGTAGTATAATGTCTAGTGTGGGAGGGTTGATGTTGTTGGGCGTGTTTGTAGTTTCAAAAGTGCGCCAGGCTGAAAGAGTGGGTGGTTGTGGAAGAGTCGTTGAAAAGAGCGAGAGTCAACTCCGCTGAGGACAAGCAAACACAGTTGCTTGAGATGGAAAGAGAATGTAGATACAAGTGGGATGAAGCGAAAGCTGAACAGTCAGACAAGCAAAAGGAATGATGCTTGACTGGAGAGAAGAAAAAGAATGTAAGGCAGCACTGATGCCAAGGTGAAGTGAAGAACCCGTGAGGAGAGAAGGAGAAAGGGGGAAGAGACGAGACAGAGGTCGAACTCGGGCGTCACTAGCCGAGCTTTATGAGCGCCGCATGTTGAGCTCACGGCGTCCAGAGCATTCGATGGCATGGGGGTGACCCATAGCACATCCACAACATGACGTGGATCGAGAAAGAGAGCGGGGGTGAAAAGAAAAGTCAGGAGACGGGGGTCAAGGGCATAGCCGCCTTCACGGCCCCGTTCGGTGTTGCTGCGAGCCCCTCGGATGACATGGCATCACTGGTGGGGATTCGACGCATGTCACAGCCCACGTCCCTTCATCAAAGAGCATCTCGGTGGAAACAGCAGAAAAGTCCCACAGCTAGGACTAAATCGAGGTGCGTTTTCGCCGAGCTCAGCTGGAAGAAAGTGTGGTTTCGTGTCTAAGCAGGGGGAACCGCCTAGACCTGCCAGGGGTAAGGGTGCGGGAACCGAGAATCTGAGACGAACGGCCAGCCAATCGGGGGTTTGGGCGGCTGCTCGATCTGGTAAAGGGGCCGTTGAGGGGTCCGCCAGGGCAATGCGGATTTCTCTGTCTTGTTGATGTTGGGACGAGAAGAAGAAGACGAACTTGCAATGCATCGAGACCTCGCTCGAGGTCGAAGGGGAGAGTGTCTACAGCACCGATACTAGTAGGGCCGTGAGACGGTGAGACGATGAGACGAACCTATGGGTTCGAAACTTCGCAATCCTTTGTTTCGATGCGTTGCGATCCACGAGTGTTCCAAACGGCGCAAGCCTGACGAAAGCTGGAGCTATGTCGCAAACCCGGTTCTCCTGACGTCCTAAGAAACAAATAGACATCCCGGTCGGGGCTCTGCTGTCAAGCCGAAACCCTGTTGAGTCTTATGCCGTCGACCCAAGCGCCGTGTCGTTTCGATTTTGGGGGCGCAGAGCAGAAAGAGCGAGCTACCCGGGCTACTAGAGCGCCCATACTAGCATTGAAGGAGTACGCGCGGAGGCGTTGTCCTGCGTTACGTAGTAGATTAGATGGATATAAGACTATGCATTCTTTTCGAGTCAGCCTCGATTTGTGGATGCTCAGCGGGGTCCCGCTTCGAGAAGGCAACAAACAAGTTCTTGAACTTGGAGTTAGCAATTCCATCGCAAAGCGAAAAAATTGACGCAAATACCCCGCTGTTTAGATCTCCTCTTCCAACGCCCTTGATGCAAACAGCGTCGTCGTCGGCGCTGATGAGGGGTCAAAAATTACAAAGGGTGATGTTGTGGAAAGGGGGCGAGTTTCAGCCACTGCACCACCATCGGGAACTTCCCCCCACCCTGCGCATTGGGACCGCCTGTGATTGGCCCAAACATTCGATGAACACCCACGCGAGGAAGGAAAGGGGCCCATAAAAGACGCTTGTCGTCAATGCGAAACGGCGAGAGGCTGGAATTTCGGCGAGCGTCTACCAGGGTTCAGGGACGATTGTCTGCTGGGGTCAGAGAGGCTTTGGGATTTTGACGCATAGTTATAAAAGTTCTAGACTCCGGCGTCCCGAGGGATCAACGGGACCTTTTCCTGCCCCGATGGTCCGGACATCTGCTGATCAGCCCGGCCTGGCCTGTGCGTGCACGGCGAAGGAGGAGCTGTTTTTCCGTGTTGCACGTGGGAACCAAGGCCGACAAGAAGCGGAGCTGCACGAGGGAGCCGGAAAATCCGGATCGAAAATCGGGGTGCACACTGGGCCCGGTGAATCCGGATGCCGTCTCGGCATTTTCGAGGCCGGCTCCGCCGCCTGACGGTAATGATGACTGATCTTGGGCAGCTCCGGGCCGTCCGTACCGTACACAATGCGTTTGTCATCCCAAAATTTTCTCCCCGCCGTGTTGGAGATCAGCGTCCGTGCTTGGCTGATCAGTAAACCAGAACGCCCATTGTTGATCTCCCGTGATCAAGAATAGCACCACCACCTCCGAAACATCCTGTGGTTTAACGGGATGCATGTTTTAAAGTGTCGTCGGTTGAGCAACGTGATACCCCGAATTGAGAATTAGGGTGAAAAAATGAAGCTCATTTAACTCGAATGACGCAACTAATCCTTCAACTAGCAAACGACTAGCATTTCGTCCAACAGGCCGAATGCGGCCAATCGCGCCTTCCCACGGCGATGATATCGGGAAGGTCTGCTCCAAACAAACTCGGTGCACGGGCCACGCTCGGCGGGTTGACTGGAATGAATTTCCAAGGCAGCAAAATTTGCCTTCCTATTTAGGATAGTGCAGTCGTCCACATGGCGTGTGGGTTAGGGTTATGTGTGGCCATTCCCCGCGCCGACAACAACCGTGGACTAACCACTTTGGCACTTATCACCTCCCCGGTCTCTCCGCACATCGGGCGTCGGTCACGTCAGCCCCCCCTTCCCTCCCACGCGATCATATTTTATTTACTCTGTTTCCTTCAAAGTTGATTTACTGGAGATTTTTTGGTGTCTCTCGTTGGGCCGGAGTTGGATTTCTC
Organism: Dichotomopilus funicola; assembly: GCF_033296635.1. Lineage (NCBI taxonomy): Eukaryota > Fungi > Ascomycota > Sordariomycetes > Sordariales > Chaetomiaceae > Dichotomopilus > Dichotomopilus funicola. The sequence continues at coordinate 56,027 of NW_026944093.1, read as the reverse complement.
TACCTGGTTGAGATCTGCTGCCAAGAAGAGTTCTGAGACTCAAAGTTGTGATTGATCTCTAATCAAGCAGCGGTGAATTCACCTTCAACCGTTTTCGTCCTTCTCACTTCTCTTATTCTCTTGAATTCGTGTCCCGTGAAATCACGTCACCGGCATCATGCGTGAGTGGCCAAAACACCAACAGTCACGTCCAAAATAGGTACTAAGAAATATTCAACTAATACTAACAATTCCCACAGGCCACTCTTCACTCCTGCCCTACTGGCTGGCCGTCCTGGCCCAGCTCACGCCGGGCCTGGCGTCCCCCGTGGACCAACAACACGTTGACCATAAGAAACACCACCCCATCCCCAAAGGCGGCCACGGCGCCGTCGCCAGCGAGAGCTCGATATGCTCCAAGATTGGTATTGACCTTATCGCCAAGGGTGTAAGCAGCGTCCCCCGCACCACGTTCACACGAAAGTGAATTTGTCATCATCATCATCACCAAACTGATAGCTAAAACTGGACATCCAGGGCTCCGCGGCGGATGCCATGGTCGGCACGACGCTCTGCGTGGGCGTCATCGGCATGTACCACTCCGGCATCGGTGGCGGTGGCTTCATGCTAGTGCGCGACCGCCGTGGCCACTATGAGACTATCAACTACCGTGAGACGGCGCCCGCTGCCGCGTTCCAGGATATGTACGCCGGCAATGAGAACGGGAGCGTCTTTGGCGGTCTGGCGGTTGGTGTGCCGGGCGAGCTGAAGGGGTTGGATCATTTGCATAGGAAATATGGGGTGAGTTGATTATTATCCGGTGAGGGTCAGCATTTGGGAGGATTGGTTGAGGCTGACAAAGCTGGGTTGGTCACAGCGGTTGCCGTGGAAGGACGTTGTCCTACCCGCTGTGCATGTTGCCAGGGACGGTTTTAATGGTGAGTACTAGGCCATTGTCAGGTTTTGAACTTTGGATTGACCTGACACTTTGTAGTGACGGAGGACCTGGTCCGCTACATGGCCAGCGCCACGGCCAACGGCAACACGTTCCTGACTGATGACCCGCTTTGGGCTCAGGACTTTGCTCCCAATGGTAAGCACATATTCATAAGAGACGTGGTGAAATGGAGACTAACAAACAATAGGCAAGCTTTTGGAACTCGGAGAGATCATCACCAGGAAGCGCTATGCCAAGTACGTTTGAATGTTGACCCCGAGCCGAAACTGGCCTCCTCCCACTAACACTTTCTCCAGCACTCTTGAGAAGATCGCTCACCAGGGTATTGATGTCTTTTACAAGGGAGAGCTGGGTAAGTTGGTTCTCGCCATGCATCGGTTATGGTTTGTACTGATCAATCCTGTCAGCCAAATCCATGATCGACCTCATCCAATCAACCAACGGCACGATGACCCTGGAGGACCTCGCGGGCTACAACGTCGACGTCCAACGCGCCCTGAACGTCACGTACGACAAGTTCCGGCTCTTCTCGACAGATGCGCCCAGCAGCGGTGCCATCACGACCAGCATCCTCAAGACTCTCTGGCAGTACGGCCGCAAGGACCTCCCCGATGTCAACCTGACCACCCAACGCTTCGTCGAAGCTACCAAGTTTGCCTATGGAGCACGCCTGCAGTTCGGCGATCCGGTGTACACGACTAACACCACGGACCTAGAGACCTACCTGCTGCAGGATTCGACAGCGCGCGACATCCGCTCGCGCATCTTGGACGACCGGACCCAGGAGGTTGAGGCGTACAACCCGCTGTCGCTATACATGCCCGAGAGCCACGGCACCTCGCACATTGTCACGTCTGATGCGTCGGGCCTGACCGTGTCCTCGACCACGACCATTAACCTGCTCTTTGGCGCGCAAATCATCACCCCGGAGACGGGCATTATCCTGTGAGTCCGCCCATCATTTCAGATGATCTTATTTCACATGACCCCGGTTTCGATTCTTGTGATTTTAACAAGTGCCCAACCTCAGAAACAACGAAATGGACGACTTCTCCCAGCCCGGGAAAAACAACTCCTTCGGCTACGCCCCTTCCCCAGCCAACTTCATCGCCGCCGGCAAACGCCCGCTCTCCTCCATCTCCCCGCTCATCGTCGAGCACGCCTGCAACGGTACCCTCTACTTTGCTACTGGCGCCGCCGGTGGCTCCCGCATCATCACGGCCACAACCCAAGTCGCCTGGAACATCCTGGCCTACGGTACCTCGCTGCACGACGCCATCGCCCACCCCCGCCTGCACCACCAGCTCCTGCCCGATACGCTGTCCGTGGAGAACGGGTATGACGCCGGTGTCGTGGCGAGTTTGCAGGCGAAGGGCCATGAGGTCGCGTGGATTGCGCCGGGGCAGAGTTCGGCGCAGGGCTTGATGCGGCATTGGGATGGCCGGTTTGAGGCTGTTGGTGAAACTAGGCAGGTGAACAGCGCGGGGTATACCGTCTAAATTTGGAGGGACTTTGGGGGTTTAAGCACTGAAGATGTGGTCTCATGGGGGAGGGGGGGTATACCCAGCGGGTAGTTTTTGCAACAGCGGAAGCATAGCAGGAGTTACTGTATTAGTAATGGACAGCGTGTATACCGTACTTTGACTCTTCGAGCAGGTTGGAATCATCACGGTTCTCTACCTAGTCCTGAAGGGTGTATATGTACATGTCCACGGCATTTCCAAGCAAGACTGGCCCACCTCTGTACTTCTCCCACACAAATGGTATAGCGGGGACCGGACGTCCGTTTCCAGATGGAGCGAGGGACAGGGTGGGGCGTTCCAAGCATTGGCTCCCCTTCCACCACATTCCCCGTCACGCTCGCACGCCCATTTAGACTAATTGGCCAACTCGGCCTACAAATGGTAGTGCTAACCGTTAACTCATCATTTTCTCAACCCCTCCTGCCTAACCCAAGCTGAGGTTGTGAGGGTCTGTGCCCTGTGAAATGGGAAAGGGAGTAGTTAGATAAAAAATCCTAAAAATGACTGAAAAAGGAATCGATAGAAAAGAATACTAGGGTATGCCGTATTCACTTTCAGCCGTTGGGCCACCTGCTGAACCGGCCCTAGATTACCCCCATCTTGGCCGATCGGGCTGTCCCAAGGAACTTGTTCAAGCACCTCGCGGTCTTTCACGAGGATGACCCAGTCAGGGGGAACAGGAATAGCGTTCAAAACCAGCGGCTGCGACAGGGCGATGTTCTTAAGGGTGTCGCGTTCCGCATGGGCGACCTCATACTTGTTGTTGTCATCGTCAGGGAGCTCGGCGGCGATGTTCTGCTCGAGGTCGAACTGAAGTCCCTGTTGTCGACGACTACCAGGACGAGGTAGGTGCTCTGCCTTTGGTCTAGGAAATCGTTGGGGCTGGAGAAGAGCGATAAGTCGACTATTTCCTTTTGGTATGGCAGGTTTGTGGCGGAGGAGATAGGTTCAGTTTGAAGAGGGCTAGGGTTTCGGGTCTCCAGTTCAAGGGAAGAGGAAGAAGAGTGGTTGTGAATACTGAGAAAGGAGAAGCGAGAGAATGGAAGAGAGAGAGGAAAAGGGCGGTTAATATAGACCGAGCCTCGGACCTCAGCTGGGGAAGAAATCTGCTTTGTTGATTTTAATTCCCGCGGCAGCCGCGGGAAGGAGAATATTAAGTCAAACGTCATACAAGCAGTCGGCCATCTGCATTACATTTGCTTCTGTCCAAATTGAGAATCACAACCTCCAATGATCGCTCACAGCCAGCACGACACTTCCAAATCGCGGTGGCGAGGGACAGGAAGCACACTTCGTGCATCAGCTGAATATGCGAGGAACTCCACCACACTGAGCATATTTTGTCTTGGAAAAGGGTTCCTCAACCAACAGGCATCGGATGCGGGAACCAGACATGTCCGATTCCCCCTCATTCACAATGCCAGCGGAGTCTCGAAGTACGCGTCTGCTTCTTTCTGATAATGGGTTTATACTCCGTCGTTAGTATGCGTATGATAAAGAAAAGGAAAGAATATTATTCGGGGAAAGGCGATCGTAGTAACTTGGGATAGAGTCACCAACAATTACCCCAACCCGATTTTCATCGGTACGACCCGAAGAGTTTGTCCCGGACCTCTGGCAAACAACTAGATCTCGTAATCATTTGTTGAGCACGTAGAGCACGATGGAAAATCTGGGGTTCTGGTCCAATCTCAACAGTCAACACTCAATGGCACAAGTCGAACGTCATGATTATCCCGGACCTCCTGTACAGGTCCCGTACTTAGTGTACATGATGCTGATTGGCGTTTGCGTTTGGGGTTGCTGCTTCGAGAATCAGCCGCTTACTCTATTGGGCTGTTGGGTCGCGAATTGACACCATCACAAGGGTGTGTGACGTCGAGTTGTTGTGGTCCCTCTCCTCGATCGAATCATTCCCATGGGTTCGGTTAAGACAAGTTCTGTTTCATTCCTTCTTTCGGGTTGTCCATGGTCTTGGCCGGCCTTGCTATTGGGGAGAAGGGAGGAAGTGGAGGGGGGTCTTGGATATGGAGCAGTTGAAACTGCAACCCCATTCTTGCACTGTTCATTGGCGACGATGCTGTTGTGTGGTCTGCTGGAGAATTAACTAACGCGGGAGCGCGGCCCCTGCGGGAAGTGTTCTCTGTATCCGGTGGGTTAACAGCAGCTGAAAATGCGGGGATTCTCACAAAGGTAACTAGGTATGTGTCAGGTACATCCACGGCAAACAGAATAGAATCCTCTTGGATTTGTGAACATTTCCTTACCTTCAGTTCGGGGGGAGAGCGTCGAGGATATTGAGTATCACACTCCGAGCCGGTACCCAGGATCCTCGGTGATCCCATCCGAGAACTTGACTCAGGCTCTTGGAAAGCACAGCGGTAGTCGACTCGTAATTACTGTACACTACACTACACAAAGCGAGAATCTCGGGATAGCCCCGCGATCGGGAAACATCCCTTCCGAGACAATGCGCATCCGAATCGAGTTGGATCAGCGGCATTATTGGTAGGTCCCGTCATCGATTCATCATGATCATACCCCGTTGCGGCCCGAGACAGCATGCCTGCCGATGTCACATCGGCCTGTCGAGAAACAGAGGAGGGGTCAAGGTACAGATCGAGCGAGGCCTCTTTGGACAAGCCCGTCGGAACACCCGACCGGTGAGCTCATCCAAGTCCTGACATCTCAGGCGGGTCCTCTCAACGCTGTGTTCCGGTGAGAGAAAAAAGGGATCGTACTCGTAGCCAAACATGGGTCAACTTCTCGCAACTGATCCTTCTTCACAGCAGCATCTGCCAGCATGATTTTCAACCTTCGCCTATCACACAACTTGGCCTGGGGTTGTGCTCATCCTTGACTGATATTACCGTCCAACTTCCTGTTGTTGGCGCGGCGATGTGGCTGGCCCAGTTAGGTACTTACGCGACCCCGTGTTGTAGGTGTGTCCTTCCGATGGGCTCGGCTAGAAAGTCGTCTGCATAACGACCCCTCTTCCGACGGCCCATTTTGGCTGCGAAGAGACGCATAAAGGTTACGTTTGTGATTACCGGCTTATGGATAACGAGGTGGCTAGCTTGGCCGAATGCCATCGTTGCACCTTCCACCATCACCTACTAATTATGTAATAACTAATGCAAAAGGTACTTGATTGTCGGAAGGTGAGGCCCGAGGGGATCATGGGCTACTATGACGCAAGCTATGGGAAGAATGGAAGAGAAGCTCTCGCAAGGAAGCGGGTCATCACCTGTCATCATTGTTAGCGTGTAATACCGCACCATACCGCACCATACCGCGGCAAGCGCGGGTTGTGCGGGAGGTGTTGGCCACCGTCGAGTCAGGTCTCGCATGATGCATAACAACCTTCTAGTCCAGCGTAGTGCCAATGCAGCAGCGTGCTTCAGGCAGCTGCGCTGCACCAAGTCATTAGGTAATTAATCAAACACGGAGGTAGCGAAGTTTGCGCCGTGCGGCTGCGTGGGCGGAAAGGTCGTTCGGGCGACGCATAATTACTCAATGAGTAATGAGATATTAACGAAGTTTGGTGCCAATATTATTATACAAAGGAGACGGTGAATGAAAGACAAATGATTTATCCTTTTCAGAGCAAAAAGAAGAATGTGTAACGGGAAAAATGAATAGAAAGAAGACTTTTTAACAACACAAATGTTTTATCCCTAGTTATCAAAAAAGAAGACGGTTTATTAAGACAAATGATTCATCCTCAGCGGGATGGGCGATGAGTTATCTTTTCTAAATCGAAGTATAAGTAATGATGTCGTCGGTGCCTGGCCTGGGGGAGGATGAATGCTCGTAATTGCCTGGACAAGGAATGGGCGTTTTGTACATACACTATAACCGAGCGGTCGATTGCTTGATGCGAAATGAGGATGAGATCAAGGCTCTTGTTATTCGGGTTGCGCAAAGCCGCAGACGGTCCGAGGAGAGCAAGGGGGACCCGACCGCTGGGCTTGTAAATGGGCTTAATTACAAGAATCCAAGCTCCGCAAAGCGACGTACAAGATCGTCATCATCCACCGTGACCTGTCTCCCGCTCCTGTCAAAATGCGGCTGGTAGAAGTCGCATTCCCCTAGCCTACAAACGAAGTGTACTCCACGGGGAACCTTCTTCTCCCTACCAGCCAACTGCTGCTTGCTTGAAGCGCCACAGTGACAGGATGGATTGTCAGGGATATTACCCCTGCGGTCTGCGAAACACAGGAACTTGTCGCAACGTTGGCATTTGTAAAAGGGGCGGTTGGCGTTTCCTTTGCGATTGGAGCGTCGGGTGAGGAACCTCTCGCTCCGCCGCCCACAACGGTGGCACAGTGGAGGGTCCTCGGGGAATGCGGTAAGATTGGGGTGGGAAAGCGACTGGTTCCGAGTCAACTGTCAGCGTTGCCTTGGTTGAGGTCCCCGAGATTCAAGGAGTGCCTACCATCTTCGAGATACACTTGTGAATTGCGCGTTAATGACTGCGAGTTGCCTCTTGGTCGACCGTACAAGGTGTCGTTCGAGACGTCAGTAACTGTCTTATTGTCTCTGTATTTGAACGGGAACGGCTCGCATACGAGGTGAGGGATGCTCTTCAGAACTGCCCTCAGTAAGGAATATCAACGGCGGGAAGTGATTAATTACCGTTGGCGAACGTAAAGAACTTTGCGGTAGTTTGGTTCGTCGTTCATCGTGCCTCTGTCGAGCAAGACCGCCTCTTAATTATAGCTCAGAACGTTGTGTAGTTCACACCTAGACAGGAGAAGCCCAGCCAATCCATTCGTTTGCCGACACAAACACACGCAACGAATCCGAAGACTTGCGTCTTTGGGGTTTCCGCCGGCTGTGTGCACGACTTTGGCTGCGGCAGCCCGGCTCGCCGGCAATCTGAACCACTAAAGACCATTATCCCCAACAGTAACGACAATGTTTGTGGATGGCAGGGCCACGGAAAAGTCGGGAATGTACTTTAGCTCCAAAGTCTCAAGCCGCAGCGGTGAGTCGGTCAAATACGTAGGTAATTAGTAGACGTCCTGATTTCAGAAATTCACTCTGAGCCAACGCTCTCCGTTTGCTGTTCTACCTACCTAGGCAGGGAAGACCACTGTTCGCAGACCTCGCACGTCTTGGGCGGTCCGCCTTGATCGCACCTCAGGAGCACCAAGGGGATCAGCATGGTAGAGATACTACGGGTTTCCCTGTTTCCTTAGGTCAACTGACTTCCGGTGGTGCTTAGGCGACATGCTTTCTCTGACATCTCGGATCTCAATAATGCCGTTTGCCTTTCCATGGCTGCCAGATAGACTCTGCTGCTCAAGACCTAGGATTGATTCTTGGGAATTGATTGTTTGGCGGCTTTGTTCCGAGGACATTAACAACTGTATTCGCCCGGGTTCATTATCATTACTAAGGTAGTGATATGTCGCGAAGGAGTTGTTGGTGGTAAATCAACTATAGGGAAGTCCTCGCTACACCATCGCTATACACCTCCTGTGTACGCGGCCGACAGCACCCTTGGAATTTGTCGCGTCAAGCCCCATACCGATCACATCAGTTCAATGCCGGTGTAATTGTTTTTTATTTGCCTAAGTTGCAATCGTGCAACGTCATTCAAAGAGTTGATTGTGTGTGTCTAAGCAAAGGGGGGCTTTGTACATACCACATGGGTTCCGATTAAATCATACAATGTCTCGTGTTACTGACTACATTGTAGATACCTACCTCATGGATCTCTAAATGGATACCCACTACCTTGACACAAATACGAAATAAAACCTACCGCCTTACCAACCTACCCACCTAGCTGCTTAGCCGTCCCTTCACTGCATAGAGGACAGGGCTGGAGACTGAAGGCGCTGGTGTGCTTCCGCTGCTGAAATGCGTCGGCTCGGTTCCCACGTCACCATGTCACGGAGCAAACGCGTTAGCTCGTCCCGCTGCACTGCCGAGAGGTAAGAAGCCCCCTCGGCGAAAAACTCCTCAAAGCAGACCACCGACATCTCACCATTATACCACTAATCTGGCTCGGGATGTGCAACCGGTTCTTAACCCGGTTCTGCGAGACCGTACTTCAGACATACTTTCCCCTCCAATTACTCGGGACTGGGCCGTAGTGCTGAACGATAAAACGAACGAGCAGAGTGTAGATCTGCAAGCCGGACTGGAACATGTAGTGGTTGGCGTAGATGTAGTAAAGAAGCGCTGCGAGTTGCCAGACATCGGAGTGGGTCGTGGCTGGGTAACCGAATAGGAGCTCCGGTGGAAAGAAGTCAACGGGGCATCCCAGGGTCGGTGGCGGGCTGGAGCTGAGAAAGGCGCAGCCAAAGTCGATAACCCGGATGCTTGTCAACGATGAAAGGTCGGGCCCGGAAAAGGACGCAGCCGCAACTACTCTCTTTGGGCCGTGTTTGGAGCGTGGCACAGGGCCTTTGCGGAGCCGAAGCGGCTCGTCTTTGATTGGGCCCAGGAGCTCTAGAAGCCGGCTTTCGGAAACGGACTGTATATCTGGGATAGCGATTGCTATGTGTGAAAGCGTCAGGTCTGTGATCAATGTGTGTTAGTTAGCAGGTGTGTCCCAGTGGAATGAGTGCAGTAATCAAGCGTCGGGAGAAAACGGAGTCTTACCACTGTGGCAAATGCCGTGAGAGTGAAGAAAGGCGACGGCGCTTGTCAGTTGTTAGCAGATATGGTGTCGTTGGGAAGGGGCCCACTTCTTTGTGCTGATTGAATGAAGGGTTAATCCGAGGACGGGGGAGACGAGGCACTGATGCTGGCCGTTGGGGCCCAAGATAGTGAATGAGTCCTCGACCATGGCGATGTTTGGGTGACCAAACTTGCCTACTTGACCGAGGCGTTGGAGGAAGTGCAGCTCGTTATCGCCGCGCATGTTACCTATATTTGACCGAAAGATCTTGAGGGCGTGGAACGAGACTGGAGGAGGGTCTTGTTGGCCGACACAGTGTTTGCGCTGTCTCTTGACCAGCCAGACAGTGGAGTAGGCCCCGTGTCCAAGCTTATGGGCGACAGTGTAGCTATCCTGGCCGTTCGCGATGGTGTCTCCAATATCAGTTGGATGATAGCCGCCGGGCACGTAACATTCGACGTTTTCAACGAGTTCTTGCATCACGAGCGTGGTGTGTCGATACAGCCAGGCGTGATGCGGCAAAGTTTGCTTCGGTTGAGATATGGCGCCGGTGCTGACTTTTTCCTTGTTTTTTTAATACCTACCTAAACAGTGATGGGCGTTGCGAGAGGGCGCTCGAGAGATCTGGCGGCTGGAGTTCGTTGGATTGATAAAGATGAAAGAAGAAAGTTCCGCAAATGATCAATAGATGAGGGCTAACGAGGTACTTATTTGGGCGGGGTAAGGCTCGTATGCCAAGCCTTGGTGGGCCGTGCACGGAAAGAACCGAGTTCCATGGGTTAGGCACACGAATTTGACACATCCAATGTCATCTAATTATTCGTCGTGTACGAATATGTAGATGCTTTTCAGCCAGTGCCCAGCACTGGTTCACCTGTTGTTGGCACATTGGGGGGGACAAATACAAGGTGGCGGTTGGTTCAAGTCGGCGGTTGAATCGCTCATAGGTTGGTAATTGGTCCGTTGGCTGCAGCCCTTTGTGCTGGTCGGTGGCGGAAGGTTTGAATGCTGATGCCGACTGTTGGCCGTCCGCCGGTTTTTGGCAGAGTTTGATGACCTTGTCCAAAAACAATTTTTCCATTAACTTGTGAAGACTCAATAACTTGAACGGCCGGCATTGCTGCCGAACCGTTGCGTCCCGTCACGGCCCGAGACTAGGAGGTATCCCGAGGTTACATCGGAGCCAAGGACCTTGTCTACACTAATCACGGGTCGTCCCGCTCGCCTTACCTACAATGTGACGCTGCGATCTCGCTGCGACGCTGACCCCAGACCCTCTCTTGATTGCACTACAAACAACATTTCATCCTCTGGCTTGAGAGTGTCGCCGGTCTGCGATACCCTCCCTGTGGCGGGTGATATATTTTTGATTTTCCAAGTTGTTCCGTCTGATGTCCTGCTTTTCTTACATAAATAGCCCATATCTCAAAATTCCCGTGACACACGGCATGATCATATCTCCGGTAGGTACTGTACCTTTAGGTACTGACTGTACAGAGAAGCACCTCACCTTTACCGGCTAGTATCCACCACACATCGCCCCACAACCTTGCCCTCGCCCAGGGCCCGATACACATCGCCCAGCTCACTGAGCCCGACCGTCTTGACAGGCACCTTAATGTCACCCCTCAAAAAGAAACCGAGGGCCTCCTGCGCGTCCTGGCGATTCCCCACATAACTGCCGCGGATCGTGATCATGCGCACGACAGTCTCAAACACGGGCGCACGCAGCTCCGCGTTAGGCGGGAGCCCAACACACACAATGGTGCCGCGCGAGCGCACGTACTGGATAGCCTGTCGAAACGGAGTCGGCGAGACGGCCAGCAGGAGAACAGCGTGCGGGCCGGAGAGCGGAGATTGCTCCACGTTGGAGGCCACCGCAGTCGTATCCGAACACACCCGGCGGACGGCACGGACGAGCTCCTTACTGCCCTCCTCCGAGTCCGAAGCATAATCCGTAAAATCGATATACTCCTCAACCCCCATCTTCCGACAGCTATCCCCCTTCTCCTTCCCCCCATCAATCCCCACCACCCGCAACCCCATCGCCCGCGCATACTGCACCGCCATCGACCCCAACCCACCTCCCGCACCCACCACCACGACCCACTGACCCGGCCGCGCCCCAGATTCCTTCAGCGCCTTGTACACCGTAACCCCCGCACACAACACCGGCGCAAGCGCCGCCAAATCCAACTTCCGACCCTCGGCATCATCATCCGGAATCCGCGTGACATGCGCCGCCTTGGCCAGGGTATACTGCTGGAACGTGCCAGGCACCGTGTACCCCGAGAACTGCGCGCGCGGGCACAGCGGCTCGTCGCCGGCGAGACAGAAGGCGCAGGCGAGGCAGCTGCTGTTGAGCCATTTGACGCCGGCGCGGGCGCCGATGCGGAGGCCGGTGTCGTTGGTGCCGACTAGGTCGCCTTTGGCGACGATGGTGCCGACGCCTTCGTGTCCGCCGACGAGGGGCAGCGGGGCCGGGATGGGCCAGTCGTTTTGGAGGGTGTGCAGGTCGGTGTGGCAGACGCCCGAGAAGTGGATGTGGAGGAGAACTTCGTCGGGGCCCGGGCGGGGGACGGGGATCTTTTTGTAGACGACGGCTAGGAGGGGGGTTAGTTAGTTGTGGCGGTTGGATAGGTATTTACTTAGGTAATCAGGGTGCCTAATTGGGGGGTTGCTTAGGGGTGAGTAAACAGCAACATACGGCCGCCCGACTTCTCAATCACCTGCGCCCATTGCTCGCTGGGGATGTCGAATTCGGTCATTTTGAAACTGTGTGCAGAAAGTGATGGTATTTTGGGTTAAAATTCAGAGATTGCTAGTCATGTTGCCCGGACTAATTATGTGTGAGTGAGGAGAACAGTGGGCCAACGAATGAAAGACAGGATGATGATGTCACGAGTGGTTGTCGCTACACCAACCAACGTCCACGTCCTCGGCTGTGAGATAGTGTAAATTGGCCACCTGTTTTGCGTCTAGTCGATGTAAGGATAAAAACAACTGAAATTGTTTTTCATGAGTGGGAATTAGGGAACTGTGAAACACGAAGTTTGGTCAAATTCTGAGCTACAATAGTTTCGCCGGTGGATGGCTTTCACATTACTAGTGATCAAGGATTTATTGTAGGGCCTTTGGCAACCCTTTTCGACATTTTCGAGCAGCCATCGCCGAAAGCTATTCCCGAATCTATAACCCGATACAAACATACACCTTCGCCTGCAGCCCAGAACAATCCGTCTTCACCGCCGGGTTCCACGCATAGAAGGAATCCAGCAAGATGCCGTGCTGCTGCGCTATATCGTAACACGTGTCATCCGCCACAACCAGGTAAAACGAGCGGCAGTCATCCACTATGCCCGTCTGTGTGGGCGTCGGGGTCACCACTGTTCCGCTGCCCGTACCTGTAGTTTTGGTGGCCGTGGTTGTGGTGGTGGCCGTGGCGGCTACGCCCACACAAATGTATACGTTGGCTTGGAGGCCTTCGCAGGAGGTCCCGACCGCCGGGTTCCAGGCGTAAAGGTCGTCAAGGGCGATGTGCTGGGCCTGGGCGATGTCATAGCAGCCGTCGTCGGCTACGACCTTGTAGAAGAGGTTGCAGTTCTTGACCATGCCGGTCTGAAGGGCGGTTAGTCACTGTCATACAGATGCATGGATTTCTGGTGTCGGAGAAATCCACGCTACTCCTCAGGAGCCTCGTTCATATTTTGAGCCCGGCTACTTACCTGAATCGGAGACGGAGTAGAAATGTGACCCGACGTCGCCGTACTGGTCACAGTCTTGCTTGTGCTTGTCACGGTGCCGGACTGACTGGTAGTTTCCTCCAGAGGATCGTCGGGCTCAATGGCACCGCCGGGAAGAGTGGAAACACAGTAATAAGTGCCCGGGACAAGCCCATCACAGTCTTCTCCCGTTGAAGGGTTCATTTCGTAAAATTCGGCATTCGTGAGCCAGAACATTTCCACGAAGTCGTCGCAAGTGCTGTAAGACTCGGCTAGGTCCCATTGCGTACAGTCCGGGGTCTCCCCGGCAGCCCTGGGGGTGGGAATGGTCACGTTGGGAGATATGACGTCTGCATAGCGGAAAAACAAAACATAGGATGAAGCTGGGGTCAGTAATGCTATTCTGGTGGCTATGCGTCTGAAAATCTGACTGTGCTAGAGAGGGACACTTACGGGGAGTAGGGGACGATAGCTGGACGCAGTACGAGATACTCTCAGACAAGGTGCAAGGATATGCGTATGGATTGTTTGTCAACGTCGAGGTCACGCCAGCTACAACGGTTACGGTTGTCGACACCGTCGTGTCTTCATTCTCAAGAGAAGGGTTCCAGAGAATAAACTCCTATCTCGTCAATTCGGGTTTATATCGAGGTTAGCCAGTAGTTGGGATTACCAAGGACAAAGATATTTGATCAAAGCGATGGTTCGGGGGGCATTCGTACCTCACCAGTGGTGTCAAAAACCATCGCCATGGCCCAACAGTCGGCAATCAAAGTATCCGTGATATTGTCGAGCCACATATAACTGGGAGTGATGTTAGCGATACTTGATTATGGGTCCCAACAACCACAAGCAGGAAACGGATGGCTCGTACTCATAGCAGTCTTTGCGGGTGCCGTTTGCTATGGGGATGATAGGCTCCGTCGACGTATAATTTTCCAACACATCCGGAACCCAAGGCAAAGATGTCGCTTCGACCGGGACGAACGGAATGTCCGTCGTGGTAGGCAGGTACCCCGGGTACGTTGTGATGCTGCCCACTGCTTCACTACAATAATACGTATCAGCCCAAAGGTTCGTGCAATTTGTCCAGAGCTGGGGGTTCAGAAAAAGGGTGTAGAACGTGTTAACACTGGCTTTTGTTCACCCTGGCCCAAGGGCATCACTGACGTTGCTGCCACAAAGAAGCCAACAAAAGGGTTGAAAACGAGTGAGTGGAGAAAGGCATAAATGAAATTGTGAACAAAACTCTGTTGAAAACTCACAAGTCCTTCAACCCAATATGGTATTTCTCCGTGATCGTTGAGCAGGATTCATCCTTCTCGACAAAGTGCCACTCTCCGCCCCTAGCATTGGAGTCGGGGGCCGTGGGAGATGGGACTGGCTTGCAACAAAGCCGAAGAATGAGTAAGCATGTTGGATATCCCCTGTGGAGGGGGAAGGCATCATGAATTGGGAGCCAGAAAATACGGACGTGGTTGTGGCTACAGTGGTTGTTACCCCCCGGTCATTGCTCGGCATAGCAAATCCGCCCCCGGAAGGGTTGGTGATGCAGAGACTGGTAAGATTGGCAAGTTTTCTAATGTGGTTGTTGAGTTAGCGGAGAAGACCGAGGAGCTATGTCTTGCCAAGTTTGTATTTGACGGGGTAAACGCACGAGCAGGAAGAGTCGAGCTCAGGATTCCATGAGATGATTTGAGCATAGCTCACATCGTGTGCCTGGCTTATGGACCGGCAGGTATCCTTGGCCTGGATGTCGTAGAGAGTACAGCTTGCTGCGCGAACAAGTCTCTGGCCCGGCAAATTGCTCGCCATTGCGGCGGTGACCGTGCTGGCGAGACAACTGAGCCACAAGGCTCGAGGGAAGCTTTTGTTCATGATAGGTGACAGCAGTTGTCTAGTCGAGGTATGTTTGAGGGCGAGTTTGAATTCACCCAGTATGGGAGTGTGAACGATAAGTGGGAGATGAATGAGACAGGATAGCCAGTGTTTTAGGACACACCTGAGAGAGCAGGACAGGCAGAGAGGTCATCAGGGAAAGAGACAACGGGGGGCAGTAATTTTGCGCGGACTGGCAAGGCAACACAGAACCTAGTCGGCCGGGCCCATGGGACATGCCTCAAGGCACGCGGGCAATCTGAACATGAATGTGCCGTTGCTAGTCTGAGCCGAGAGATGCCGGGTTTACGGAAGACCGAGATCGAAAGCAGACTTTCACCGAGGGTTGAATCACGCTGTCACCATGTGTCACGGACTTCCAATTCCGGCCCCTTATGGCCTTACCCCCTGAGTCCTGGACCATCCGAAACCCCCGCGTCCCGGGCGCATTGCCATTTTCGATCTCTTCGTTCTCGCAACGATCCTTTGCCCGTACTCTCACCGGGCTCAGTAACAACCGCCCGGAGATCCAAGATCAAACAACCAACAGCGAACTATCGCCTCGCTTCGAGATCCGAAAATGCACGCATTAGCCGGGATGTAGGTCCCGTCCTTTGCCGCCTACGAGACCCCTGGTAATATTGAATTTTCAGGCTGTCGGGCTGGAGCCCTTTGCTCATTCGTCACCTCCCCCTGCATGGATGGGAGAGGGGAACCAACAGGCCGGAAGCGCTGGCAGCTGAGCCCAGACAGTCGGGCGAGAGTGTGCCTGCAGTCTGCAGATGCATTTACTAGTGTCGAGGCAGGAACCAACATCTCGGTGTGAGTGGGGTGATGGGTTCGACTGACCAACGAAAATGCGTTCCGAGGAACCTCCTCCATCGGAGTGGGGGGCACGCAGGCCGCGACTCCTAGAAAAGACCGAGACGGGTGCAAATTTAATCTTGTTGGTAGTTGGTAGGTATCATTGCTACAACCATACGACACCTTGGGGTTACTGTCACTGGGCAGGCCGGCGTTGGGGACGGCCACGGCGGTGGCACCGTCGTTCGGGGGTTCAATATGGTTGTCAAGGGCGCCCTGGGGGCTTTGGTGGTGCGGCAGGACCAGACCGAGGGTAGTGCCTAGGATGGAGAGTATCGTGAGCGAGGTGGTGGGGCGCATTGTGTGTGTGTGTGTGTGTGTGTGTGTGTGTGTGTTTTGTGTGTTTGTTGTTTACAGAAATAGAACGGCCAAAACAAGGTAACTAGAAGCTACAAATGCTTGTGGTGAGTGACTTGAGAAATGGCCTGGACAGAGGTGAAAGGCGAATCAATGCAGGAGGGATGGCTCGGTATTTCATCCCAGTTGGTGTCCCTTTCTTAGCCATGAGACCACCGAGGACCGAGGACATCAATACTTCGGTTCTTGTTGACCGCCTCTTCTCTAACGGGTTGGTCACAACTTAGAAGATCATCATTATCAACACATCCCTAAGAGAGGTCAATCCCGACGATCTTAGCGACTCTGGCGCACCGCGAGCTAATAGCTATAGCCGTCATGCTCATCTCAACTTTAACAGATACCACACTAAAACTTCAGGACGAGCCGGGGCTCTTTGGCTAGTGGAGAAGCTCGGATGGGAAGCTTACCATTTTGAGAAAGAAGAAAGCGCAATCGATGGTACATGTAATATGAACTCAACCAAGACAGAATGTAACTAACAGCTAACTATTTCGAGAAATTCTCTGGTTGCTCTGTCTGACTCTGAGGTTCAACACGTCAGGGTGAGAAGCTTGTTTTCCGCGGGAAGTTGATCGGTAGTCGAAACGGTAGCTCTGAGACAAAAGCTGAAGGCAGGGGGGGGGGAGGGGGGGGTTATCTGAATCAAAAATGTTTCAGCGTGGACCAATGCGAGGCGAGTTCGCCCGACTAGCCCCAAAGTGACTGTTCCATTTTTCCACTCAATAACTTAAGGAGTTAGGTTCTCGATCCAGAGTCTCGTTTTGTCCTCCGTAACTCCGCAACGATGCCGATATTTCGTCGAGCGTCCACACGACGGGTGATGCACTCGGCAAGAGGCCAGGGAGTCGAGCTTTGACGACCAACTCGGGTCGAGTCATGAATGCATGCAATGAGCAATATAATTACAGCGAGAGAGTAAAGCAAAAAAAAAAACCACAAGAGCGCAATTCCGTGGCTCTTTGGTTGTATTAGTTATACCAATTATAAAAACTTGGCTATGTATGTGAGCACCAAATAATTACTGCAAGCTAAGAGGAAGACACGGCAACGCACAAAAATACCGGGAACAGAACCCGGTACTGCAGCGTCTTGTATGCCTGTCTCCAGGATGGCGACGACACCAACTTATCGTGATGCCAAAACCTCCGTATTGTGTCTGTGATGGCGCGGGAGAAAAGTTTAAAGGTGGGCCACTGACCCACAACATTTGCCCTTTCCCATTCTAGGTATCTTGAGCGGCTTTCATTGCTTTCGGAACGCAAGAGTTGGCCCCTGCCATAACTCTCGACTTCCGCCTTGATGTTCTAAACTCACCTGTTGAACCTTCGCAGTAATGAATTTGCGGAACGGTTGGAGCGCAGCACAGAGGGTCTGAACTAAAAACATTAAACCCCGGATACTGTACCGAAGGCAGATGTCGAGAACCAGCAGCTTAACACTCAGAACTAGAGAGAGGGAGCAGTGATAGATCACTCCGCCGCCCCTGTCCTTTTTACACAGGATTACTGGGTGTACATTCGGGGCCGCAACTTCTGATACGTCGCTACCGCTTTGATCAGAGGACCACGGGTAGGGTCGCCCACGTGTCGCCTTCCGGTGTTGCCGCTGGCCCTAGCCGAATTTGGCTAGACTCCGTGATTCTCGCCCGTCAGCTCCGTGAAAATCGGCTGGTCGCGTTCGGGTCTTTTCCGCATTTTGCTAATTTCCGCCAAGCGTGGGACGCATCAGCGGCATCACCTAATCGCCCACGTCCCAGTGCTCCGGATACGCATTTGCATGTGGCGCAGCCGTCTTCTGTTCATTGGGACAGCGTATTAGTCACTCAGCCCCCCATTTCAATTGTTTACATAGGTAGTATTTGAGCTAGACGCTAGGAATGATTTGAGAAAGTCGGATACGCGCAGGAGACGACGCCGGCGCGTCAGGACCGAATCGCGTTTGGAATTCATGCATCCTTTTCTTAGAACCGTACGGATATCCGGGAGGCCGATGGTAAGTGGTGAGAAGGGGAGATGGCGGTGCACGAGATCGGATGCCTATAAAGCAGGCTTGTGCCGGCGGGTAGATGTGAGATATGAGACTTTGGACACCAGCAAGCCTCCAGGCGTTGACCATCCTCCAATATCACCAAACTTCGTTGACAATCTCAATCCGATAATTTCTCTCTTATGCACGCAATGGCGTCGAAACTCATTGCCTTTGTCGCCGCAGCTCTGGCCATCACAGCTGGAGAAGCGTCACCCACAGCAGGACATAATTCACACAAACGGTCATGCGTCCAGATCGAAGTCCCTGTCCCGATCGACACCACGGCGATCCGGTGGCAACAGCCCCGGGTTGACAACAACATTGACGCTGTGGATTGGGTCCGGTTCCACACTACTAGGACGACACCCAACAACACAGAGTTAATGATGGGGCGAATTCCCATCAAGGGGACCTTCAAGATCACCGGACAGCTATGCGTCCCGCCAAAGGGCGCCGCCGCCCGGTCTGACATCCTCCATGTCGCTACCCACGGTGCCGGCTTTGATTCGAGGTTGGTTTCCCCCTTCGCCGTGGCATTTTCCGAGACGACCGTTGGGAGGTTGGAAAGCTAACAAGACATACAAGGTATTGGGACGCTGAAATCAAGCGGGAGGAGTACTCCTACGTCGACGCAGCACTGGCCGAAGGGTATTCTATCTTCACCTACGACCGCCTCGGGACAGGCTCTTCCGAGAAGCCCGACCCATACGATGTCGTCCAAGTCAACATTCAAGTCGAGATCCTACGGTACCTAACCGAGCTCGCCCGCTCAGGCAAACTTGTCAGCGCCTCCAAGACCCTCGGCGACTGCCCCGACAAGCGTCTCAAGACGTACAAGCCTTCCAAGATCGTCCACGTCGGCCACTCCCTCGGCTCCATCATCTCAGTCGGCCTGATCACCAACTACCCCACCGAAAGCGACGGGCTCATTGCCACGGGGTTCGTCATGACCAACATCCCGCTGCCCGGTCTCAACCTCGCCACTTGGGGGTTCGAGTACGCGCCCGAGAACGACCCGGTCCTTTTTGGAGACCGCAAGTCTGGCACTCTGGTGCCCGCGACCAAGTCCAACATGCAGCTTAACTTTCTCCGTAAGGGCACGTTTGAGCCGGCGCTGCTGGACTATGCCTGGAAGATTCGGCAGCCCGTCGCTGTCAGCGAGTTTGCGTCGCTCCTCTCGGGGTTTGGCACCCAGGGAGCGCTGTTTAAGGGGCCGCTTCATATGGTTGTTGGGGAGAATGACTATGGCGCTTGCGGCGGTGACTGTACGGGGACGTATGACCTTGAGCTCATCAAGGCGACTTACAAGGGTGCCGCGGATGTCGATGTCCATATCCAGCCCAAGACTGGACATGGACTGACTTTGTCGACCAATGCGACCGCTGGTTATCAGGTCTCGTTTGATTTCCTGCACAAATCGGGTCTCTAAAGGGGGAGAAGGGGGTCCATGACGAGACAGGGAGAGTGGGTTGTGTTAGACCATCATTATGTTTTCCATATCTTAGTTTCAATTGAATGTACCATTTAGTCTGTTCCCCTGTTGCTGTAATTAGTTGATTCAAGAACTCGAGGTTGGCTGATGCCATCGGCCGACAGTGATGATTTCCTTAAAGTCCGCATCAGATTGGGAAAGAATAAAACCCTAGCTTTGAGCATGCAGGGCGGAATCAAAGCTATAAACGGACGCCGGAAATACACAAAGAGCAGTATTATCCAGCCTTTCCTGGTAAAAATAGTTAATTAGGATGCGCAGTGTTCGAGTCCACATGACCACGTTATGGTGATGCAGGATGGCCGTGGAAGAGCGCGATTCCGGTGACTTCGACAGGTAAGGTTAAGATCGAGGAGCTCCAACGGTGGCGATACTTTGTATTGAGCACATCACATAATCAGGAACTTCTCTCCCTCCTCTCGGCATCATACTCGGAGAGTCGAGCCACCGTATGCCACCACACATACCTTGGCCATATCATGAACGAAACCGCGCATCCGCCGTATCGCGCAATCATCGAACTGGGATGGCAACATTCCAGCAAAAACAGATGTCCCTAGGTTTGTCCCAATTGATGTTTCCACTCCATTGATTCCACCTTGATGTTCCCCGCCGTACTTTCCATCTAGCCATAAATCATTACACCCTACTCGGAGTACCAACCGGAAAGAGGTTGAGTCCTCTGAGGAACACTCGCTTAAGCCCAACATGACGACGATCCGACAACAAACGGAAAGTACGGCATGCAGGTAGCCTTCTTTTACATCAGGATTGATCCCCTGGTTTCGCGCCGTGAGTTACAACTTAACAGACAGCATCCTACTTTCTCAACCCACTCAATCCCCTCTCTCCAAAGCTTCCATGAGACTCCGTTTTATTACAATTTTCAGCTCCTTCGAAACCATCAAGAACCATGCGGGGCCCGCCGAGCAGTGCCGTTCGATGGCTGCTCCTCAGCGACCTTCACTTCAAACGTCATGACTTGGATCGAGTGCGGCAAACGGCGAAGTGGATCGTCGCAGAAGCAGAGAGAAACCAAGTCAACCGCGCGGTGGTGTGCGGCGACCTTCTCACAAGCCGCGCAATGCAGCCGACGCAGGTATTGTCCGCATGTTACCACTTTATCGGTCTCCTCAGTGATGTCGTGCCGCGAATCCATATCCTTCTCGGCAACCATGACCTCGTCTACCGTCGCGACTACGAGACTACGGCGCTTAACGCCCTCAATATCAAACGCCTAGCCCCATTCGTGTCGTTACATAGCGCCGTCTCTCGCCACGAGTGGGATGGCCGACGCGTTTTGCTACTGCCGTTTCGCGAGGAGCAGAACGTGTTGACAGAGGCCGTGGCTGCTCTTAATCCCGACGAGGCGGGTGATACGGTTGCCTTTGCCCATCTCGCAATCAACAAGGCTATCACGCAGCGATATGTCGTTGGTGCTGGTGGCCTCGATAATCCTCGCGCAATAAACTCCATTACACACCACGGCTTGACGGGGCCGGGTCAGTTTGCCTCTTTGGCCCGGACCTTCACGGGACATTTCCACAGTCATCAGACCATGATCCAGGAACAACCCGGTACCGACGGTATCGATCTCGGGGGGAGCGTCACCTACCTCGGCTCACCCTTACAGCTAAGCTGGGCCGACCTCTATGACGAGCAGCGGGGTGTCGTTTTGTTCAATCCAGAAACACTCGAGCACAAACTGCTCATCAACCCGCACGCCATCAACTACATAACGGCCGATCTTCAGCAGATTCTCGATGATCAAGTCAACCAAAATGCTGTGGCAGATAAGCACGTGATGCTCACCGGCAAGCTTACCCATTTCAAGTACGCCACGGCTCGGGATAAGCTTCTTTCGCTCGGTGTGCGGAGCGTGCGGAGCTGGACCCCTAAAGGCCTTACTTTGCGTGCAGAACGATCTTCATTTGGCGGTCTCGGCGGGTCGGTTCCAGCGAGCGATGCATCTGTCCAGCCCTTGGAGGAGGAACCTATTGGGGATGAGACGGGTCTAGGCACAACCGACGATGCACCGGGCTCTGACCCTAGTGCCGACGTGGCCGAGCCTCTGGCTGAAAGTCTCGACCTCATCGCGGAGGTTCGCGGATATGTCGAGTCACTGGATCTAGATGAGTCTCTTTCTTCGCGACGGGACGAGTTAGTGCGGGTTGGACAACACATAATCCAAGGCTCTCGCGATACCGCTAATCAGGATGACGATGGCGTCAAAGTAAAGTACGGAGATTTCCTTGCTGCTTCCTCTCAAGTAATCGGCGCAAGAACCGCCACTGAACTAGCTGGTCCCTCTACCCACATCTTCGTCGCGGAGCCGCGCTCACTTACAATCACCAATTTCCTCGGGGTGCAAAACACCATCCACATCGACTTCCAGAAGGACCTCCCCCGCGGATTGACCTTCCTGGTAGGTGACAATGGCTCCGGAAAAAGCACAATTGTCGAAGCCATGGTATGGTGCCAGTTCGGCCAGTGCATTCGCAGCGGACTCGCAGCCAACGATGTCATCAACGACAAGGCAGGCAAAAACTGCTCCGTCACGGCGGAGTTCGCCAACGGATACGCCATTTCCCGATACCGCAAGCACAAGAGAGAAAAAAACCGCGTCGTAGTCTCGCTACACGGCGAGCCGCAGCCGCAGCTCGAGCACGCAGAGACGCGCACGACACAGGCGGCCATCAACGAGCTGCTTGGCACCGACTATGAGACATATATCAGGACGGTTGTGCTAAGCCACGAGAGTGCGGCAAGCTTTTTGAACTCGACGCCGACGCAGCGGCGCGAACTTATCGAAGCGTCACTCGGGCTGTCGATGTTGGATCGGTGTGGGAACCTGTCGAGGCTGCTGCTCAAGGACATCGAGGCCAATATGACCAAGGTGGAAGTCGATCTGGGAAGCTTGGTTCGAAAGATGGAAGATACTGAACGACGGCTTCGGGATCTGCGCCGTACACAAAAGCGACTTGATAATGAGGCAGAGGAAGCTGTCGTGGCTTTGGACGCAGCCATGCAAGACCAGGAGCGTACAAGCAAGGAAATTCAAGCCTTGGAGCTCAAGGACGTGGATTTGCGCGCTGAACGTTTAATGTTGCAGAAGCAAATCCAGGCTGAGCTGGCGGATTTGGAACAGCTGGGGAGGGAGATTCGACGGCTGGAGACTAAACGGCGAGAGATGCAACTGCTGGAGAAGCAACGGGTGGAGAAGGAACGGCTGGAGAAGCAACGGGTGGAGAAGGAACGGCTGGAGAAGGAACGGCTGGAGAAGGAACGGCTGGAGAAGGAACGGCTGGAGAGGGAACAATTGGAAAAGGAGCGATTGGAGAAGAAACGGTTGGAGAAGGAACGGCTTGAGAGCGCCCATGCTAATACGCAGCTGAAGCATGCCGAGTCGACTTCATGGCTGGGCCAGCTAGAGCAACAACTAAGTCAAAGACTCGAGGCAATGCCTGCGGTCCACCCAACAGGCCTGCGCAAGCGCCTCCACGTCACGGAAACCTCCATTTTATCATTCCTGCTAATGGCCATCCGGCGCCTGCGGTGCATGTTTAGGGTTCCAAACGATGACAGCGCCCAGGGAACAACCAGTGCAGAGAATGATAAAAATGAACAAATGGTGGGCAACCATGAAGTGGATAACCAAGAGGCCGAGGACCAAGAGGGGGATAATCAGCAAATGGAGAAGCAAGAGGTGGATAGCCGAGTGCTAGGTATCCAAGTTCCGGAGTTGGATAGCAAAGAGATGGAGAAACAAGAGATGGAGAAACAAGAGATGGAGAAACAAGAGATGGAGAAACAAGAGATGGCTAACCAAGAGGCGGCCATCAACGGTCTCCGCCGAGACATTGAGAACAACACATCACGACTACAGGGCCTGAGGAACGAAGAAAAGCAGAATATCAACCACGCTCGCATCATCAGCGACCAGCGCGACCAGGCCAGACAGACACAAAAGGCCTGCGAAGCCTTGCAACAACGCGCCGCAATCAAGCAAAGCGACGCAGCCACATATAAGCACCTGGCCGAAAAAGAGCAGTCCGCCCTAAACTCTCTAGACCTGAAGAAGTCCGCGGTGGCCACCCAGCTTCAAGCGCTTGCCGCTCATCGTGAGCTCTTTGTCTTTTGGTTTACCGCCCTCGCGAAGCGCACCCGTCGCGGCTCTTCACCACTGCCCAGCTCCGCAAAAAAGGCGACGACGACGACGACAAACAACTTCCGCGAGGACATTCTCGCAAAGTCTTTGTCACAGCTCAACACGCTTCTCATGCAGGCCGTTACCATGCTGTACGATGACGAGACACGCGCGCAGCACGCCGAGATGGAACCGTCGCCGGGGATGATGATGACTATGTTGCACTCACTACTCGACTCATCCGCTGAGTCTTCCACTGGCACTGTATCCCCGTCGCTCACAGAGGAGGAATCCACCATACCCATCCTCAACTCCAGACTCACCATCCACCCCGCCCTCTCCTACCCCAAACGCTCTAGCGGCGAGCGCAAGCGCCTCGACCTCGCTCTATTCTTTGCGCTATTGCAGCTCGCGCGGGCGAGAAGTCCACATCGCGCACACTACGTGCTCGTCGATGAAGTGTTTGACAGTTTGGACCGGGCCGGGCAGGCGGCTGTTGTTCGGTGGTGTGGTGCCATGTCGCGAGCGGTGGTTGAGTGGATAGTAGTGATTACGCATAGCCAAGTGTTGGTTGAACAGCAGCGGGAATTGGGGGAGGAAGATATGGTGAGGAAAGTTTTGGTTGTGGAAGCAAGGATGGGGAAGGGGGGGACGGAATTGTTTGTTCTGGGGCGTGGGATTGGTGGAGATGGAAAGGTGGAAAGTGGGTGAGTTTGTTGTGTTGTTGTGTCCGGGTCTAGCGAACAGAGGCCAAGTGTGGGAGGGTAGGTTTCAATGTCACATATACAGTATGTGTCACAGCTCACGGGTGCCCGCCCTGTACCTTCTCGGGTACCATGCGGATCGTAAAGTGCTACTGCTGGGTGCTTAGACCCATGTATGATCTCATGTTCAGACTAATTCCAGGCAGCTAAATCCATCACGTTGCTTCCTTCCCAGGTCCTACTTGCTCACTGGTTTAATATTCATACGTTAACGTTTATATTTACTCTTGAATAACTCAGCAGGCCAGTTCCCAACCTCCCCCTTGTGGTCTCCCAAGTTTACAAAAATTCCACCCGCTTTTTTCATCGTCACGGATCCAAGCTCGCAAGATCTTACTCTCGGCTTTATCAAAGAACCGATTCGTAGTACGAAGGTGGACTTAGTTCAACGGGGTAGACTTTTTCTCATTGGCGAGTGACTAGTCCTTAGAATAATAGTCCTCCGACCCTCAATCATCCCTCATTGACCAAAAAAAGCCCCTTTCTTAGTTAGGCCATTGCTCCGGACCAGGCATAGCAGCATAAGTAGGCGGCGGCTGGGCCCAGCTATCCAGTTGAATAGCCTCATCATTGATATTGTAGCCGCCAGGGAACTTGATAGTAGGGCTCGGGTCGGGCCCATCATAGCTGCTCGCAATCTTGAGGTGAGCGCACTGCACGTACCACTCCTTCTCGCGGTACGGCTGATGCACGCTCATCTGCTCAATGCGCATGAGGTACTCGCCCGCCGGGATCTCGTTGGGGAGCGTGAACTGGAAGTTCTTTTGATCCCACGTCAACCAGCCCTGATCTGTGCCGTTCCAGGGGATCTGCGTGCCCAGCTGGTACACCTTGAACCAGTCGCCTGAACCGTCGTATTCGCGGACGTCGCCGGGGGCTTTGGAGAGGTAGATCTTGGTGGGGGTCAGCATAAGCCCTGTTTCTTTAGATGGTTCGGAGGGGAAAGGGGAAAAAGGGGGGAGAGTGGGGGATCATACAGTGACCGGGCCGGGGTGGTAGATGGCAAAGTCCAAGTGGAGGTTGAAGCCGACGACATCCTGACCGGCCGTGACCTCGGCGGTCTTGGGGTCGTTGCGGTGGTTCCACGACCCCTCGTTGCAGCGGAAGTCCTCGCTGTTGATCCAGTCGGTCTTGTGGGGGTTGAAGCCAAAGTCGTGCTCACGCACGTACTCATAGGCCTCGGTTTTGACGCCGTTGAGCATCAGATGTGGGAAGAGAAAGTGGGCCGAGGCGAGCTGGGGAGCCAGAGCAAGCGCTCCGGCGGTGATGGAGGAGAGATGCATCTTGAGGGGAAAGGGAGGTGGTCAGACGGCTGGCTGGCTGGGGAGGAATTGACGCTGATGGGGAGAAGAGAGCGACATTTTCACGGTTGAGGGTTCTCCACGCGCTCTTATACCTGTGAGACCTTCGGCATGGAGGAAGTCGGCCCGGGCGGCTAACATGCAACGCAGAAATCATGACTGAAAAGGAACCCTTCCGTAGTCACCGCTGGAGGGAATCCAGGTTGAGAGTCGGGAACCGAGATATCTGCAAACCAACTTAAAGCGGATGGACGCCTGCCCTTGACAGAAGAGGAAGGAATGCGGTTGCTCGAGTGCCAAGGTCTGGGCAAAGGGACAGCGTCCGGGGAAACCGTTACAGTCTTGCGGCGTCGACATGGTGCCTTGGTAGCCTTCTCTCGGCCGTTGGATGCGGTCCTGTTGACGATGTGAGGGCCCGTTCCCAACCTGAGAGTCCGAGATAACCGACTCGCTTTTCTTACAGATATGAGAAAGTGCGATCTGATCTTGGGAAAGGAAAGTTTTGCTTTCCCTTGCTGAGGATGGGACTTGAGATGGGAGAAGTGGTTTCTAAAAGTCGGACGGCCTCTCGACCGTGCCCGATGTGGCACTGGCCGAAGCAAGGCTTATGGTATGAGCATGAGTAAAACGGCTTTTCCTCTGGGAAGCTAATTTATTCAGTTATTGTGGTGATTCCGGGAAAGAAAAGTGTCGATTTCCTCCAATTGTGCTTTTGTTTACAACACCTCCAGCATGACTTGACAACACCAATCCAACATCGGCTCCACGAACCAGGGAACTCACATTGACAGGGTACATTCCCAACCCCATCTCCTTGTTCATAATCATACGCTATCGAGCACAGGCTTGACAGGTCGCACCACGAGGCCATACCAAAACTGCCGACATGACATCTCCACTCAACGCACGATTAACTCCCCTTGGTTCGCGTACCAAACCCGGGCGGCTCGGGGATCAAGCGCCGAAAATGCGTACGATCTCCAGCACCCTGCTTGCCTGGGTGGCTCACGGACGACGCAAGTTTCGTTTTCATGAATTCACCGGATCCCACTGCCTGACAATCACCACTCACCATCCATGTCGTCGCCGAGACGTTCCAACGGCCGGTAGTCACCCCCCAAGCGACGTCGCGTTCCCAACCTGGGATCGAAGCGCGCCAATCATACCCTCCCCTCAGCCCCTGATCCTGGTGCCAATGGTGAAACGAGACAAACCAAACAAACAATTCATGGATGGCCCATCGGGAAGTGTCACTGCCAAGAAATTTGAATTGAAACATTAATCCGTTCAGGAAGAGAGAGCATGAAGCGGAAATGGAAGGGGCCTTGCCATGTAGAATTTTGTAAGTTGTGGTTGATGCTGAGGATAATTAATTGTAATTAGGTAATTATTTGCTGAAACAGGACTATCAATCACGCAACTAGTAGATGATTGAACAAGCCCGGAAAAGACATTTAAGCTGACATGCAGCTTTTATGGAAACCATGGGGGCTAAATCCTGTGAGAATGTTGGCAAGCTACAGTTTTGAAAGTTCGGTTTCGCGGATCATTGTGTCCCTTCCCTAGCATTACAATACTTTACTTATGCAGTAGGGTACTGTAGGTATTTACTAGGACTCAACATCCAACACATGTATCAATAGCTCGTCAGTCCCCGACTCGCTGTGGCCAAAAAAAAGCGGCAGACCAAGTCTTACTTTTCTACGAAACTGAAAAAAGACCAAAAAGAGAAAATAAAAAAAAGAAAGAAGATAAAAAAGACTAAATAAAAAAGTGAAAAAAGACAAAAAAGAGTAAATCAATCAAAATCTGTTAAGATTTGATCGAATGTTAATGGATTGGACTTAAGGAATCGGTTTTAGGTTGCCGCTTTTTTGGCCACAACGAGCCTGGGTAATTAATTAGGTAATTACATCACATCTTTCCTGAACCAAATTTGTTGGCACTCTCCAGGCATCAAGCAACTATTTGGTTGAGAATCCTGATACTCAAGACCATGACAAGCAGGGCCACCGTAACAACGCACAAAAGGCCGGTAGAAACCCAGCCCAAGACGGTTGCCCCGACCCCGACTTCCCCAGACACACTCCCATAAGTCAGTGTGCCAATCATGGTCGATGTGGCTGCGGTCGAAAGGTGCTGCCACAGCGCAGCGACCAGAGCGAGAAGTGACGATACCAGGACCAGCAGCAAGGAAATGTCCGAGACTACCCTAGATGGGAACGGTTTGACCTCGCGCTCCGATCCGTCGTCTGAGTCCTCTTCGGTGTGCCAGCTGGGGAATGTGCTTAGCAACATGAAACACATCGCACTGAAGATGATGCTGATGAGTCTGTAGCCGTTTGTTAATTATTTAATTAGACTTAATTAACCGCAGCCCGCAAAACAAAGATGTCAAAAGGAATGCAATTGTAATGAAGTGCAACTAACATCAGTCCGCTAAAGATTGTGTCATCGTGAAATCTTTTAGCAATGTAGAAGAGGTTTCCGGGATCACTCGAGTTGCTCTGTCGTATTAAGGAGGCCAAGGAGGGCAAGTCCGTAGAACAGAAGGTTGTGCCATTGTTGAGTAGACAGTATCCGAAGTAGCCCACCCGTATCTGGAATGCGGCCCCTTTGCCGAGTAAAGTGGCGATGGAGGAGGATGTGTTGGGGC
Organism: Dichotomopilus funicola; assembly: GCF_033296635.1. Taxonomy (NCBI): domain Eukaryota; kingdom Fungi; phylum Ascomycota; class Sordariomycetes; order Sordariales; family Chaetomiaceae; genus Dichotomopilus; species Dichotomopilus funicola. The sequence goes on along the minus strand of NW_026944093.1, from coordinate 27,718 downwards.
TGGTGATAGTATCGTCGATGATTGGCAGCGCGCCGCTGGCGTTATATGATAGCGAAAGAAGATGAAAATTGCTTAAACCATTTGCTGTACATCCTGCTAGTAAAATGGCTGCCAGATTATAATTAGTTATGATGGCCGTTAGCAGTTGAACTGGGTAGGTGATGAGATGTCCAATATCCGGTAGTTATGCCTTACAAAGTAAGAGAACAGAAAGAACCAACAAAACCATCAAAGGATGTTGGTACCCAATGTAAGGCAACCCTGCCGTTAACCTCCGGGCAGCATGAGATAGGTTCATGTTTAATTGGCCCGTCTAGCCCCTTGCTTTTACTAGCCGTCGGCCAGGATATCACCCAGGACAGACCTCGCAGATTGTTAAGTCGGTCGAGGTCGAAGCTTTGACTGTCTCGAGTTTCCCTGTAATTCCAAACAAGTGGGTGAGTTGAACTTCATAATTTACTTGAGAGGGGAAATGAACTGCCTAGCAAACTGCCTGCAGTTTACTAGTCTCCCCCCAGCCACCCTGGACCTGCAGCGGACAATTGATAATCCTGCAGCGGCTGAGTTGCAGGGAGGTAATTGAGTGAATGCGACGATAATTGAGCTGAAATTCCGAATTCAGCCCTGCTGCTTTGCGAACACAAGGCAGACTTGCAGCTAAGGCTTGCTGTGGTACAACTCTTGAATTCTCTCGGATCATGGCTCAACCTCATCAATTAGTTCTTTCATCAATCACACAACCGACTACCCGCCCTGCCGCCCCCCCCGGTGCCCCGAAGCCATGGAGCTTGGAGAGCCTGCTGAGCCCGCGAATAGCGACCTCGTCTCACGCTTGCATCAAGCAATAGTCGCCGGGGATGAAAGCCTCGCGCGAGAGCTTCTAGGCAATTTGAACGCCGACACCGACATAGACATCGCAGAAGCCGTTGGTCCCAGCGGGCGCACTGCTCTCCATCTCGCCGCGGAACACAAGCAGTTCTCTCTCCTCTCGTATCTGTTGGACCATGGCGCCAACGTTAACGCTGTGGACACCGCAGGCCGCACCCTGTTGACAGAAGCTGTGCGCCTCAACGACGTGCCGACCGTGACACTCCTTCTCGAACGCGGCGCTGACCTTGAGCTCCCGGCACGAAACGGAGAAAAGCCGCTGTGGATAGCGGCCAGGCAAGGCTATGAAGTCCTGGCACAGTTATTGCTACAATGCAATGCTAGCGTGGAATCCTTGAACCCGGTGGCTGGTACGACAGCGTTGTTTGAGGCGGTCGGTGGAGGACACATCGAGCTTGTCAAGCTGCTTCTTCGCAGCGGCGCCGACGTTGACGCGAGGCGGTTAGACCTGGGCGATGTTTCTGTCAGACCTCCTTCGGCTATGCCGCCTCACCCACCGCCTGTCCCACAGCTCCCACCGGCGGCTGCTGGTCAAGGTCCCATGGTGGTGGAGGTTCGGCCAGCCAAGAAAGGTGGTACTCATCGCCATCATAAGAACAAGAAGGCAAACGTACCGATGCTGGGATGGATGCCGGGGAAGGCGGTCTCCGAGCCACCCCCCGGAAAACCTGGAAAAGGCTTTCGTCGGCCCATACGCCGACACGCGCAAATGGCCTCCAGCTCGAGCGAAGACGATGATGAGGACAAGAACGACATTCCCTCCGGCGCAGCGCCTGGGGAGTCGAATCACCAGGCTCCGATCATCGTGCACCCAGCTGGCCCTTCACGTCATCACCGCCCTCTTGCGCTGGCCCCGGCTCCCCCACCAAAGTACACGGGGGGAAGGGGTGTTCCCATGTGGCCTGGGGGAAAGGGTGTTCCCGCGTGGGCTGGTCTGCCAATAACAATTTGGGAGTCACCTCTACACCGGGCCGTCTCGAATGGCGATCCGGAAGTAGTCAAGCTTCTTCTTCAGCACGGTGCAGAAAAGGACGCGCCAGGGAAAGACGGGCGATCCGCGAGGCAGGTTGCTGATGAGCAGCACCTCGGCGAAGTGCGCGCGTTGCTGCGTGATGGCCTGCTGCTAGAGGGTCCCGCGATTGGGCAAGAAAAGGAGAAGTCGCGAGCACCGCCCGTCGTGGTGCCACGGGCGTTTCCGCCTCCTCGGGATAACCGGGCGAAGATGGCGGCGTGCCGGACCTTTCAGGCGACCATCGTGGAGTTCTACAGTGAGAATAGGGAGCAACGATATCAACAGTCAGCTTCAATCTACGATTTGCTGTACAAAAAAGGTCCTGAGGCGATTCTCAAGGCTGGACGACCGGAGAGCGTGACTGGCAAGACTCCCACTTTTACGTGGTACCATCTGCCGGCAAACAACGTAACCACCTCTGATCGATATTCCCCGTCCTCCGTTATATGCTGACTTGTGCTTTACAGATGGAATGGGTAGAGGTAAGTTCTAGGCCTGACTAAGATGATCGTTCGTTCTTGCCGCCGTTGAGCTAATGGAAGCCAAAAGGGTTTAATGGAAAGGCTCCGCTTCTCACGGATCGAGGATAGAGCGGCCGAGAGAGAATTTAGAGACCAAATTGGTATTAGACCTCTCCAGGAACATGGGGCCAACCAAACAGCTCGGCCCTCATTCATGAGATCGCATTCGAAGGAAGTGAAGGTGAGACACGATAACCCAAACCTATCCCTAACCCTGGGTTCTGTGAACTGAATGCTTGGACATATGTAGCACCGGACGCACGGAAAAGGAGATTCCAGAGATTCCCCAGTTCCAGATGCGGAATCTTCGATGTTTGCTTTCGTAGGTCGTCAAGATCACTGGTTTGGTCAAGAGACTGCATCACTAACAGTACACATATCCCGTACCTCCACTTCGAACTCTACGACCACCATCGATTATCCCACCATGAAATCCCCGCGGGTAGCAGGCAACGTGGTGATGAGCCCCAACAACTTGGTGCAATTCCGCCACCCCCGCGACCACCAGGACCACCGCCGCCGCCGGGGTTTTCATACCCCCCGCCACCCCCAGGGTTTCCATCTCCTCCTCCGCCCCAAGGGTTTCCAGCTCCTCCACCGCCCTCAGGGATGACACCAACTGCATTCCCGTCAGGTCTCCCGCCACGAAGCCCCCGGGGGCCGCCGGGGAACGAAGAAAGGGCAACAGACCCAGGCCCGAGAACCACGCCAGGCCCCGGATACCCCGCTCCCCCAGCGGAGAACCCATCACGGACGGCCACACACCCGCATGTACATCTATCTCGAGGTTACTTCCGGGGAGGAAGATGGCAACCTCGACGTTCTCTCGACGGATATTTCTACGACCATCTCTCAAGCACGACAACGCGAGATGGGGACCAAGTCGTTCTCCGGTACGCGAGAGACAATGGTCTCCCACCCCGCATCATCATGGTAGATCAACTGTGGATATGGATTCTTGGGGACGGTAAGTCTACAAGCCCTGCCCCTTTGTCTCTCAGCTGCGGATAGAAGCGAAGAAACATCTAATTAAGTGAAACCAACCAACCACAGATACTGCCATCACATGCTCCTCACTCCACTGGGATTCCTGGGTCCAGGGGCCACTGGTGGAGGTGAAGGGAAAGTTCAGGAGCACACCACATAGTTTAACCCGAGAGGACCCCATGAACGTACATCAACAGGTCCTCCGACGGCTGAGAAGCCCTAATCGACAGCCCATTACCTCAGCCCATGATCTCGTATGTCTCGTCACAGATACCTGCACTGGCTTCTTAGACCGAGATGACGTCCAAGGCGGATTCCAGTTTCTGGATTTCTTCGAGCGCGAGATCGCACGTGTGGTAAGGGACACTCATCCTTCCTCCTACGCAGGCGAAAGGCGAAAGACTAAACACTAATACATCCACCCGTGGAAATACAGAGTGACACTGCGATACAAATGCTGGAGGAGTTTAAGAGCCGGCTTGGACGGACGGGAACCGCTGCAAGTAACGATTACTCGATGGACATCCAAAGGGAAGTCAAGCTGTTGGTCGAAGTACAAGACATCTGCGACGAGCTCGAGATCCTCCAAAAGATATTCGCAGACCAGAACAACTCCGTGACGGAATTAAGTGACATTATCTCCTCCGCCAAGAACAGGGATAAGCCATGGAAAGGTAGTCGTTCGACTATGCTGCACACAGAGCGAGCAGGCAGACTCAAGCAGATTGCCAAGGGGACCAAGAAATCGGTTGGCCATTGTCCCCTTTTATAATTAGTCACTCCTTAGGTACCTTGCAGTGGCAGCATCTCCGACTAACCCCGTGGCAATGATTCAATCATTTACTAGCTCTACCATCTCCTGGATCTCAAACAGAAGCAAGCCGGTTTCTCTGTTGCCATCGATGCGCGCAAGCAAGCCGAAGCAACCGCAGAGCAAACTCAGCTCGTCGCGGACAATTCCAGCCTCACCGCTCAACAGCTAAAGATGATGGCGAACCAGGCCACGGAATCAGGCCGGCAGACCAAGACACTGATGGTGTTTACGGTTGTGACGATCATCTTTGTATGTACCAAATTACCTGGCCGTTTTTGCTACGTGTATAGGTACCATATCCTCAGTAACCTGAGCGTTCCGGCTAACGATCTATGTGTGTCTGGTTAGCTGCCCTCGTCATTCATGGCTGCCGTATTCGCCATCAACCTCGATGTTTTCCCCTGGAATGACAACGACAAGCTACCGTTTGACTATTTCCTCAAATATCTTTGTATGAAACCCCACTCTGCTCCGTCAATTACCTACGAGGCCCCAACACTGGCTGTGGCTGACCTTTCATCCCTTCATCCGAACAACCACAGTCGCCATCAGCCTAGCCATAACCACCCCGCTGGTCCTCCTCGCCTTCAACCTCTCACGAATCACAACCTGGCTAAAATCTGCAACAAACTGGATCTCTAGTGTCTTCAACAAAAGCCTCCCCCAGGACCACCCCAACATCCCCTGGCCGCTGGTCATCGGCCTCTTGCTCACATTAATCATCGAGGCAGCTGTGATAGCGGCCATTTGGACCGCCCCACTAACCAATGGGATCAAGGCGGCTGTGACGGCTACTACGTCTTTTGTGGCTGCCGCGGTGATCATCGTGCTTATTCTACGTGCTTTGACTTCTTCGGCTGCACGGGGGCTGTACGACTCGGACGCGTCAACGGAAGTGTCCTCAGACCGGGGCACGTTGTAATTAGGACTGGGAATGAGACATGACGGTAGCGTTGGGCCTGTAATTATGATACGGTGACATATTACCGACATAATAAGAGTGAGAAACGGGCTTGAAGTGTTCTAAGCCTCGTACAGGAGGTATCGCTTTTTGCTGTCCCATGAATTATGCTACTTTCCTGTCTGCTGTTTACACTTTCTCGTCGTTACAAAATATCATTACAAATAATACGGGGTTTGCGTCGCGAGCGGTTGGGGGCGAGAAGCCGGTAGCGGGCATTGAGGTGTGGAAGGCGCATTCGCATCCTGCAGCAGGGCCAGTGCTAAACACTTGCTCATGCCCGCCCACAAACGGCAAGAAGGGGGAAACATTAGCAGAACGGGGACGTGGAGGTGCGCAGCCGATAGACTTGACGAATGAGGTCAAATACTGGAACGAGTGCGTCACCAAGAAAGGCTTGGGTTTGCAGTGAGCTCGGTTCGTGGCCAGGACTACGATTAACTAGGCCTTTTACATAATCCCGGAGAAAGTGAGCCTTCCACGCCTCAACTTGACCTCACTCTTGCGATAAAGTTTTGTTATTTCTTTTAGGGGTCGTTTTATGATCAGGTCTTTCGTTTCAAGCGCTCAAGCGCAGAGCCACGGTCCCGTTAGGATACACGAGCACCAAAACCGTAAACGCATGACAACATTGTGATGTGGAATTGCTAGGGCCTTACAAAAACCCGACCGGTTGCTTGGGGGTCAAAACCTTAGAATTCTTCGTCCTGCTTTTATCTTCAGTTTTCTCCCCTGACACCCAGTCTTTCTCTACGGCCATTGTGTACTTCACTCCCAAGTCAACTTGATTTCGGTAGACCAATCCAAAATGACGACCAGCGATACCCCTCTCCGCTAGGAGCCCCTCAGAAACACCGACTCTGAGACCGCCACCCGCGCGGGATCCGATACAAATACCGACTCTGGGTCCGCCACGCCCACGGGATCTGATACAAACATTCACGACGAGTCAACATCAGAGCAAGACAAGAAAAATATCGTCTTGACCCGTCGCTCTCGCCAAGTAAAGTCCACTCCCGGCTCGATCGTTTTCTCCTAGTCCGGCACCAACGGCGGCTATGTGGTGGTCCGGCTCCGCCCCATAGCGGAAACAACAGCGGACCCCGCGCCAGACCTCCGGCAGTCCTGGGGCGCCTTGCTAACCGTCCAATGCAACGACATCGCGCGTCTCATGCGTGAAGGACTGTTCATCTCCCCATACTACAACGCTCTGCCCGAGAAAGGTTACGTCCGGGAGGAGACCCGGCACGCCCGGAGACAGCCGGGAGGCCGCTATACGCGGACACGGTTTCTCGGGGACAATACCAATGGTTCGCCCGCGCTCTGGAAGGGCGAATTGGAGCTCACTAGCGGTGCGGAAAACATCGCTACCTCAGTACGGTTGGAGGATTTGTCGTACGAGAACGTAGTCACGATGAAAGCTACTAATTATCAGGGATATTCGGTGTACAGGTACAACGCGGCGGATCCAAACAAGTCGTATAACTGCATATACGACGATATGCCAATGAGTGGGCTTTGGCCGTGGCCAAGGGATGCCGAGTCAGATGCTATGCCGCATCCGCAATCCTGTGATGGGTGCACGATACTTTGATAGATAAAGCAGCGGAGGGAGCGGATGGCAAAAAAGAAGGGTTTGGCGATAGAGCCGGTATAATTAGCCAATTCATGTTGTCGTTGGATCGTACTACTTATAAGACTTATTCGGCTCCTTACGTTGTGTAATTATTGTGTTTGTTGTTTGTGGTTGCTGTTAATTAATGTTTGTTTCTCATGCCCTGAATTTAGTCTCCGAAATATTTACTTCCCTCCTGTTCTTATTCCTTACCTATCATTTAATCATCCCACCTTCTCCCCATCACAACCCAAGTTCCCAGCGCATGCCCGAGTTGCCATATCTCTCTAAGATGGCATATTATGGAGCGTCCAAACGTTGACTCGCGAAGTTGATTACAGTTTCGTGAGCACCGAAATCGGGGGAGCGACTCATGAATGGAAGCCTGGAACCCCAGGAGGGGTTCTCTTCGGATCGTGACGTCCAGTCAGCGCTGCAGAAAGACCTCTGCAGAACCGTTTGGGGTTATCAGCTAAGCGATGCGGGGTATGCGCCAGTCAACAGACAAGATACCTGTGTAACATGAGGTGGTTGTGCAGTTTTCGGTGTAGGTCGTATTGGATACGAATTACGATTCTGTAAATGGGAATAGGGCCATGTAACCTCCGAATCGGCTTCCTAATCGCCGAGGGGCTTGTCTAGCCGCCGGAGGGACGGCAGAGCCGCATCCCCGCTCTTCCACCGCACCCCTCTTTCATCGGGCTATAATCAACCTTATATTCGTGTATTTATGTGGTGAGACCCGGGTCTCCGGAGTTTTGGGCTCCCCGGACTATCTTCTCTTCACCCAACTAAGGCGTGAACCCGACTCTTTTCCCGAGGACTAAACACAAGAGGAACAAGTCCCGTCCCGTTCATAACACCTCCCAGCGCAACCATGTCAGACGGCATCAACTTCGGAAGCCTCTGGAACACAGCCGACGTGCCATTAGGCAGTCTCGTCCTCGACATTGAGCAAGCACACGAAGACAGCTGGAAACCCACAGACCTAACCAAGGACAAAGACTACTCAGTAAAGCAGAACGCCAACATCGTGCTCCGCGTGGACGCCTTCTCCGAGTCATGGTTCCGCGTGCAGGTCCTAAGCTGGCTGAAAGCGGTGCTAAGCCGCGCCAAGTCTAGCCACCTGCGCGTGACGGCCGACTCGGGTTTCGTCTACCACCTCGCCGACCCGAAGCGCGTGCTGCGCGATATCTGCCGCGACACGAAGGCCAAGGAGTGGCTCGAAGACGCCGCTGGCATCCGGTCCATCTACATGGTTACCGAGTTATGGACGCTGGTTGACCCGAGGCTGGAGCACGCTGGGGGCAAGGGGAGTGTGTATGCCGGCCAGGTGCCTGTGACAGACGGCACCACTAAGTATGCCGGCGCAGGGGGGGGCCACAGGAGCGGGTCAAGCGAGGGGGAGAACCTGACGGCGCTGGGCGAGCGGATTTACAAGATCAAATTTCGCAAGGTGAAGCTGCGCTTTGCTGTTGTGTCCGCCGCGGCTGAGAAGGAGCAGGCCGGTCAGGCGGATGGTGAGGCGGACAGCGAGGAGACGGCAGCGGTGAAACCCACGATGAAGATGGGGGCTCGCTGGAAGTCACTGCTTGTGTCGCGGGGAGAGGGTGACGACCCGGATGGGGAAGGGGAAGTCATGGTCGAGGCGGACGTGGAGGACGATGATGAGGGGGAGGAGGTAGGATGTGGTGGCGAGGACGCTGAGGAGAGCGAGGGGGAGTACGAAGAAGTAGAAGAGGAAGTTGAGGAGGAAGAAGAGGACGAGGAGGACGAGGAGGACAATATCAAACCGCGTGGCAAGACCGAGAATTAGCGGCAATTGAGCCCCATGCCTCCACAGAAAGCGGCAGACAGTCGCAGTTGCCTTGTGGGAAAGAAAATAACAGCAAGCTTGGACCATAATTAATTCGGTAATTAGCGGCGTAGAATCTCACGAGAGGACGCTTCACTGTTTTTATTGTCCTCTTTCATCTCCACACAATCAAATCCCAACATGAACAAACGACGCCCAACTCGCATAGTCCAACCTCGCCGTACTGTCCTGGAGACGCGCAAGGATAGCCTCATGCAACGCATCCGCAACCGCTCTCGGCGGTAATTCCCGTCCCTTTTTGTTCCTCTTCCCCTTCCCATCACCTCCCGCCTCAAAAAGAAAAACGCTCTTCGCAAGGTGCTCATAAAAGTCCCCCGTGACCTGCCGCGCCGCTCGGTCCAGCACCTCCCACAACGGCCCCACCACATTTGGGAACCCAAACCAAAACAACGCGCTGGCAAGGTGAATAGCCTCGTCCACTAGCTCCGGACTTCCGTTCTTAGCTACCGAACATGCCGATAGATACGCTAACCCGGCCCTTACCACGCGTCGCTGTCTTTCCTCTGTCACTAACCCTGGCTGTTTCCCTGCCCCGGATCCTACGTATAGAGTCATCAGCTCGCCGGCTGTAAGTCGCTCCTCCCGTAGCAACAACGCGCTCTTCGACGGCTGCTCCTGCTCCGACGTCCCGTGACATGCAAAATGCACGACGGTGGCGTCATCACCGGCCAGGCGGTCCAACACGATGCGTTTGTCTGGGTTCCATAGTGGTTCTATGTCCAGGACGCCATCGGCGCTCTCTTCGAGGGCCTTCAGCTCCGCTTTGACGTTTAGCTCGGGCATCCTTCCGTCTGCGGGTTGTGGCACGGCGATGAAGAGAAGTTGCTTGATGTTCGATTTGGAGTCAGGGTCGTCTGGTTTTACTTCTGGCGGTGGTAAGTCTGCTGTTACCGTCCGCGCCAGCCACAACCCCATGACTGACGGCACATACGACGACACGACCCGTCGCATAGCACAGTCTCGTGATGTCGGCCCCCAATCCGTCCCCGCCGCATGCAGTGGGAACGAGCCCAACAGACCACCAGACACCCACCACACCCGCGGGAGCAACCGCTGGCCGTCTTGATCTTGGCTGGATCTGGTGGTACGCAAGGTTAGTGTCGCATCCAGCTGGTGCAACACAGGCTCAACAGCCGTATGCCACAGCCACGGGAGGATGTCCTCGTTCAACGCCGTGTTGTCTCGGCGGCGGAAACGGGCACTGTTTCGGATGCTGTGGAGGATGCGGGTCCTGCGCTCGACGTCGATGTGATGGAGGGCGGGCAGGGGCAGAAACTGGACGCCGTGCTGGGCCGTGATAATGAAGGCGCCGTTACCGTTGGTGCTGCCGTATCGGGAGGTCGTGTATGATATGATGGGCCCCGGCTCGGCGAGCTTGCGCAGTTCAGCGTCGGTCAGCTTGGTTTCAACGTCGGAGAGGAGACCGCCGACTGGGGGTGCGGATGGGGGTGCCTCGTGTTCTTGGAGGGCTGGGAGAGGAGGCATCAGGCCGCGCCAGCTCCGCCAGGTGGCCCTGGATGTGGCGGTGAACAGTTGTTTGACATGTCCAAAGATACTGCTGCCGGTTGGATTTTGCCCTTTGCCGTTGCCACTTCGGTGGTCTTGAATCAGTTGAAGTGGAGCGTTCACGGCAAGTTTAGCAATGATGCCCCGGCCCCTTTCCGCCCAGACAAGCGCCTCCCGGGGCGACTCGCCCGCATAAAGGGCCGCGACCGGAGATAGTGAGGCCAGGCCAGAAAGATGCGAGAGGGTGTCCTCATGGTCGTCGAGGCGAAGCGACTGCAGCGCCTGACCCCGGGAAAGCAACGAGATAGCCTCGCGGAACATGGTGAGCGCGTCCGACCACTTAGCCTCGTTGGCATACAGGATGCCGGCCTTGCGCAGCGCCAGGATGCGCGTCATGGGCAGCGAAGCGGCCGACATTCCCACCTGTTCATAAACATCCCGCGCCCGGCTCAGCTGGCCCTGCGCCTCGAGCATGCGTCCGAGATTACTCCGGAGCGCACCCAGGTCGTGGCCCTCTATTGCGCCCCCTGTGATAACGCCCGCCCCGGAGCCGACCATCTCCTCAACCTCTTGGATGGTCCGGTCCAACGAGGGGACGCCGGCCTCGGGGACCTCCTGGCGGAAAACAGCCACGGCGCTGCCGTAGATGCTCAGCCGCCGGAGCCGATGGGGATCTGAGGGCTGCGTGAGCCGGAGTGCCGCGAGCGCGTGGTGCAGCGCCATGTGCAGTAACTCAACACTTTTATTTCCATCGACACCGCTACCGTCACCATCCGCTGCCTTTCTCGCTTTCGCCCCGTAGATGTCAGCAAGATCCGAGTGCCGGGCGGCGCGGTCCGAGTCGTTGTACTGAGAACCACTGGACACCTCGAGGGCCTTTTCGGCGTACAACAGGGCAGCGTCGAGATACGGCGATTCCCGGAACCGTCGAAAGCCCAACAGCAGCGCGTTCGCGAAGTTGCTCAGCATCCCTGCGGCGGGTTTCGGCATCTCTTCGACGGCGTCCTGGGCAAAATCGATCGCCAGTTCAAGGTACTTGCTGTCAAGTCTGCTTCGGAAAAGCAGTTGATGCGCGGTCCCCAGTATAGTCAGCGCCGCGCACCTGTGCCATTTGGTTCCCGGGGCTGTCAACGCCCGCCGGGCGTTCTCAACAGCGCGCTCAAGGTCGGCTTCGTCGTCCCGCAGGTACTCGTACCGTGCCAGCTGCACCCGCGCGAGATGAGCCCGCCGAGAGCCCAGCTTCTTGTCCCGGTCCTGATGATCGGACAACGACACTGTACGGTTCAAGCTGTCCTGCGCCAGCCGCACAGCCTCGTCTAAGTCCACCCTCTTCCGTAACGGGGCCCGCTGCGCCTCGTATCGTCTAAGCAGCATCATGCTCGCGTTCCGTAGCCTAGCCGCCTTCTTGTCAAGGTCCGAGTCTGGCGTCAAGCTCTCCGCCAAACTGCCATACCGCACCGCATCGTCCAGCAAACGAATATCGCCCGCGTCACGGCGCAGCAGCCACAGCCGGCCGCACATCAACGCCAGGTGTCCTACCAGGCCAGCATGGTCACCCTGTGGTATGTGAACCGACCCGGGAACCCCACTACCACCCGTGACGGCCACGGCCCGTTCCACCTCCTGGATAGCCTCGCGCAGGTCTCCCTCCCGATGCACCTGCCGGAATCGTGTCTCCAGCGCGTGGGCAAGTACACCGCGGCGCGCAGCAGCGTCGTGGATGTAGCCCGGCGGGGTGGCATCGACTGCTATTCGGGCGGCCACGATAGCGTCGTCCAACGATGCGAGGTCCTTGGTGGTTGTCGCTTTGAACCGCAGCTGCATGTGCAGACGGGCAAGCTGGGAGTATCGCGCCGCACGGCTGCCGCTGTTGGGATCAGCGGGGGTCAGTTCGGCGGCTTCGCGAGCGATGGAGATGGCTTCAAATGCGAGGGAGGCTCGTGTTCCTCCTTGAGCTTCTTGGTCGGTAGTGGTGGTGGGCACAACCGGGTAGTGCTCATAAAGCATCTGCAGGAGCCGGGACAAGTCACTGAGCCGCGCCGGGCGATAAAATCTATCCCGCGGGGACGTGTGCTTCACGGCGGCTCGGGCGGCCTCAACGGCCTCCTCTAGGAGGAGGAGCGCATTCTGTGCGGTCGGGTCATGCTCGTAGGCTTGACGGAGGACGCTTGCGCGGCGGCTGTGTTGGCTGGCTTTGGAGTCGGGGTCGGTGGATCCAGTTAAGAGCAGGCGGAGGGCTTCGCGGTTGGAGTCGAAGTCGGAGGGGGAGACGAGCGTGCGTTGTGGGACGGGAGGCAGAGTACGGGGGGCTGCCATCGGTTTTGTCTGTTATGGTATAAGCGGTAGCTAGCCAGTCAGGGAGGTATGTGGCGACGGCCATTACTTAACTACATAAGCACAGAAAACATATCCCCAATCTGCGCGTCTAACCATGCTGTATCAAGGTGGCGGAGTCCGCAACCGGCGGATGGGAAGATAACTCACCGAAAATCACCAATCGGTTTGTGTGACTTCACCGACCGACCGACCCCCGGCCGGTGTGGCCGGGAAGCGAGCGTAGCAGTGCATACGATAGTCAGCACCCGCGCTGCGTTCCCGTTGGCCGCCCGCACGACGAGGGGCAGACGAATGGGTTCGTGGCGTTATGCGCGAGGCTTGCTTCAACTCGGCATTTCCGGCCACCTTGATTTTTTTGGAGGGGGCTCTATGAAGAAAACCAGAGCTTCATCCGCCGATGGATAATATTTTGTAAATATCTCTGTTCGGGGTAAAACGAGGCATCGGCATCCGGACAACAGATAGTCGCCATGGCTCCGCCTATTCATCCGGTGTACTGGGATGGAAAAGGGCCGGACGTGGGCGATGATGCCTGGTTATTAAGCGCTGGCAACAATGGCCACAATCCTCACCTCAAGCCCAATCTTGTAGGGCTCGATATCAACACTATGCAGTATAACGGTAAGTCAACCAACGTGTCGTATCAACGCGACTTTAGGTCGGGCGTAGCTGCTTGCTAACACTGTGCCTATATTTGCGGGCGTATGTGTGCAATAGGCATGGGGAATCGCTTCGCGTCCCAAGAACGTTACAAACAGCTTATCCAAGCCCATGGCGCGCTCGCTGCCGTGGCCTTTCTCTTTCTCGTTCCTATTGCCGTGATGATGGGCCAGTTCCGCCGCGGAAGAAACTATGGACCCCGAGGGCGACGGCAACAACGGGGTCGACCACGGCGAGGACAGCGACAAGGACGACGAGAGTGGCTGCAAGCCCGGCTTGATTTAGCTTCCGTGATAGTTGCTACTGCGACTTTCGTTCTCTGTTTCGAGGCCGTGGGACGCCGACGGATGCTGACGAACCCCCATCATATCATTGGTGTGGCCTTGTATGTAATGCTGCTGGTGAGGTTTGTCCTTGGCGCGTGCTGGGTACGGCCAAGGACTGAGGGTGGGAGACCGTCGATGCTTGGGACCTGGGTACGGGATGGTCTTCCTTTCCTGAATAAGTTAACTGTATTGGCCATGTCGATAACTAATGTTTTCTAGATTCACCAATGGCTCGGCCGCTTGACAACGTTGCTTGGCTTAGCCCAGGTGCCACTAGGGCTGTGCCTCTACGGAGCAGCCCAAGTCTTCTTCATCTTGTACGCCGTCGTGGCCGGCGCGCTGGTGCTCCTCTATCTCGGTCTGTCGTATGTTTACGAGGATGAGTCAACTTCGAGGAAGCGGCCATATGTCCCCTCCGATATCAAGGGCAGTACACCAGAGCCGCTCGTCAACGCGCCTTCGGTCTCGGGGGCGATTACGGACGCGGGTCAGACAGTCTCTGCCAAAGGTCTAAACCTGGACAGCGTTGAGGACGTTCCCGCAGATATCCCTACCACAAGGGTCAACGGTTTGGAAAAGATGAAAACGTCTCGGGAGACTACTGAGGGGGCCGTCAAAACGGCTATAGGTGTCGGGATAGCGAGCGAGAGTGCACCTGCATCCGGAATGACAGAAGAGGGGCAAAAAGAAACAGAGAGTTATTCACAACACGGTGGTTGGGAACATAACAATGGAGGAGAGAAATATCGGCCAGAAGGCAACGGAGCGCACAAAAAAATACCGGACAGCGTAAACCGGGCCAGGAAGTCGCGGGCAGGCTCTCGATTTTCGGTCAAACCTCGGGACGAACAGCTTGAATCGAGCAATCGCCCTAGCCCAAGTCCTCCCAGCTCGACCCCGCCCGCGGGCCATCCGGTAGCAGGAACTGGCCCAAGTGATATCCCCAAAATCAAGACGAACCTCACGGTTCCTGAACTTCCGACCGCCCTCATCCAACGGGACGACATGCAGCCATGGGAAACGAGAGACAAGAAACCACCCTTGAACACGGCCACTACGCTCTCCAAATTGCGCGCACCGAACCCCAAGGCAGAAAACCAACAGCTTTTTGAAGAAGAGGCCCAAAGCTTGTCGGCAAGCATAGAGAGTGACACGGAAACTCATGAGCACGTTTCGGGCCTGGAAAATAACGACGGACCCATCAGCAATATCACCTCCGTCACAACCTCCCAACCAGTCCGTCCCCAAGAAGCCCATACCCAAGAAGCACATATTGAGGAAGGGGATCCCCAAGGAGCCCCCGAGCCAGTAAAGAAGAAGAAACGAACAATAATCCGAAAGAAACTAATAAAGAAGCCCGCCGCTAATCCTGCTCCCCCAGCCAAAAATGACGACGACCCGCCCACCGTCCCAGACGAACCCGACCAACCAGCCCACTCCCGCCTCAGCTCCTGGGACAACATCCCCGAACACTACCGCCTCGACGGTGACGAGACAGACGGCCAGAGCGTAGCGTCCTACCTGTGGGACGCCGAGTCTGCCGCGCACCGCAGGGCGTTTGCCCTACGGCGACACCCCGGTATTTTGGGACCGGCTGCGCCCATTTCTTACCCTTTACCGGGTGTGCTAGAAGTTCCTCAGGAACCCGGGCCCTCACAGCCGTCAGGGGCGGGGCCAAGACCGATATCACGGTCTGGGTCGAAGAATGAGCTGGAAACCGAAGACGAAGTCGAAGCGGACAATATCGAAAAGGCTACTAACAAAACGGTCCCATCACAGCCCCAATCACGACCTATCTCAGTCACCATTCCCGCCGCAATCCTCCCTCGCCCTGTCGCCCGCGACGGACCCAACTCCACCACCACCCGCCCGCATGAATTACGGCGTGTAAGACCAGCCACCGAGAACGGTTACGCCGAGGCTTTGGCCTACATGTACAGGGACAGGCCGCGGCCTGAGCCCGAGGAGATACCGGGGTTTGTCCCGTATCTGGCGGCGAATGATGATAGATATCGGCGGGCGGGGGAGTAGTGATTCCTGATTAATGTGAATGGGGTTGTTGTGCGGAGTTAGTTAGGCTTGGGGTAGGGCTGAGATGATTAGTTACATGTGCCATAACAGAAAGTATCGTCATACTACTAGGTACCTATTTTGATTAGCGAAATGATGTTCTAAAGCCATCAGGCACAAGCACTCTTGCCAAACTTACGCACTGGCTTCATCTACTTACCGCACCACGGTCTAGATTACACGAACCGTGGACGCTCGTGTTGCATCTACCAAGACAGAGGTGCAGGGCCAGCTCTCGCGGACATTAAGGAGACAAAATCCACTTTCGGCTCCCCAGGCGTAACCATCACGGGTTTATACGCCGCTCAGGTGCGTAGTACGAAGTGTGGGAATAAAATGAACGGAGAACATCCACTGGCGTTCTTCAAAGTGATAAACAAAAGTTTGAGCTCGCTAACAATGCGTATAATGACGGTGTGTAGAATCACGACCAACCTAAATATATTGCAGCCATTGGTGGTCGCGCAAAGCTGTGTTAATGAAAAAGCACAATGTGGGTGGAACCCTAACCCTCGACGGTTAAGAGGAAGCACCTCTTACCCTGTATACCTCAGTAGGCTATAACTCACAGCATGAAACCACAACCTTTCAGTAAAGCAACACAAGTTTATCAACTCAATTTCATTCCCTCTCTTTTTGGCGCCGCCTATGAAAGCACTGCCGCCCGGCTCCATCCCCTATGTCCCAGCCACCACCCCCAGCTGCCCCCAAAATAATCGCTTGCTATCTACTAGTTATCCCAGCCAACCCGTTTACGAACCACCGGGGCCGCCCAAGAGCGCAAATCTCCGCACGATGCCGGGCCCGTATTCTTGGTACTACTCAACAGTTAGTCATGCCCAAAGGTAAATGGCACTCAACGTAGCGGAGAAAGGGGATCAAGACAAAACATACCTCGGCCTTGGTGTGGCAATAGGACCGGAACTCGGGTGTCTGGCCGAGCAAGCTGCCGCCGAACCAGGGCCCGTGCCGCTGCCTCTTGTGGGTAATGACCTGGACCTCCAACCCGCCACTCTTGGCACCTCCACTGCGCACCTCACTTTGGCGGATACGAGCATCAACTAGCTGCTTTATGTCGCGCTGTAACCTGCGGCCAAAGTCCTTGTATAACGTGCTGCCGCCCGACAAGACAATGTTCTTGTACAGGCCGCGGCGCACGTCAATGGGCGATGACTGGATGACGCCGTCGACGACCACGGGCAGCGGCGTCAGGAAATCGGACGAGTAAATTTCTGGGTTGAAGAAGATCTCGGGCGCCAAGAAGCGCTCGTAACCCACGTCGACGTTGACCTGACGGCCACCCGGCTGCGCGACCACGTGCTTCAGGAAACGACTGCGGTCGCGGTCGTATTTGCCGAACTCGTTGACGATATCCGGGCAAACGTAGCAGTACTCCTCCTTGATCTCCTGCGCCGTCTTGAGGGACGAGTCGGGCTCGCCGCGGTCACGGAGCAGTGACTGGACAAAGTAGGTGATGTCGCGACCGGCAATGGGAATAGATTTGATCGATGAGCCGATCACGTAACCCTCAGCAACGGGGATGACGTGGGTCACACCATCACCGGAGTCGATGACCGTACCCGTCAACGACCGGTCCGTGACCTTGGAAGATGTCCACGAGGCAGCGAGCGCCAGGACGGCTTGGACCGCAATGTACAGACCGGCGCAGTTGAAGGACTCGAAAAAGATTTCTGCGGTGTTCTCGCGGTTCTCAGGCGGGTTTAGGGGCTATAGGGTGTCAGCTCTCGTATGCGTCGCGTAGGGCAGCTAGGAAAAGGTCTAACCGGTTCGGTAAGGAGGAAGTAATGGTCCTCGGGCTCGACGCGGAGGTATTTGAAGATCGAGTTGGACCAGAACCTTTCCATGTGATCCTACAGCAACCAATTAGCCTCCTCTCGAACACAAGGAACCCGGTCCCACCAACCCAGTTCTCAATCTGCCCGTGCCGAATCGGATAGTGTAGCCCATATCCTAGCCATCGTTAGCCTATGTTTTCTTCTCCTCTTTAGCGGAATAGCAACGCACCCGGCCCCGATGAAGCCGAAACGGCCTCGTCGCCGATGAAGAAGTCGAGGTCCTCCGTCCCGCGTTTCCCTGAAAGGTGACCCGTCGGCCCAGCCCCGCCGGTGAGGAACGACGGTTTGTTCGCTACCGCGGGGCGTCCGGCACCTGTACCACCACCGCCACCCGCGGCGGCCTTAGTCGCGATCGCTGTCGGGAAGACGAAGGAGGGGGAGTCGTTTCCGGCAAAACCTAAGCAGGGGGTCGGTCAGCCACATGGCCACACAAAACAAAAGGCGGAACAAGCTCCAAAGTAAAGACACGCACCTAGTTTCGAAAACCCCGTGCCGCTGCGGTGGCGTGGTCAGTAACGGGCTTTAAAGGCAAGCTAGCAAACTGGCGGCCGATCTCCCTCGTCTCGTGGGGAGCGGGGCCAGGGAGGCGCTACAACGTACTTGTCCATGACAACGGCTGGGGTTTGGTTGGCCATTGTCGCAAAGGGGTGCCGCGGCGCGTAGCTTCTGTTCGTGTATTCCCGCGGTCAAACTGGAAAGCGGTGGCCCAAGGAGCGGGATGTCGAGGGTGTTGCGTCTGCGTCCAAGCAGGCAGTGGAGTTGTTGAGGTCCAAGATTACGTCTCATGAGCTCCCCCAGCGAGGGACCCACGTTGCGGCTGTGTGCCAAGACCAACGAGTGGTGCCCCGCCAACTACGGAGGTTCAAACCCGGACTTTGCGCAGATTCTCTGCTGTAGGACAAAATAATTCATGCCACAAGGAGAGCATCCCTTTTCTCGCAAAGCTCTAGGGGAAAGGGTCAAGAAGAATTTCCAAGAAAATGCACGTGGCGTTACTATGAAGCCCTATCTAGGAAAATCATCTCACAAATTGTTTAAAGGCTTTATTTAACCCGACCGTTAATTGAGGTACCAAAACTCGACCCCCCTAACAAGGGTTCTCACAGTGTGTTTTTGTGCCTGAAATGATGAAGCAACCCAAAGATGAGAACTCCTAGTCGTGACAGAAGACAGTCCGGACTCGCTCTTTCCTTCAAATATCTACCACCAAATTTCTAACTACCTCATTAGCCACCGTGCCAAACCCCAACTTCCTAATAAATCGATATCTCTCAGAACCGCCAGCTCCCGTCAATTCCCTTCTCGACACAACTTCACGATTTATCTCCTTGTCACTCGTTAACTCTCCTCCCCCCGCCCCCGGCCCGCGGTTTGGCCATACCGTCTCGGCGCCTTCCACTCCTAAGGAAACATTCCCACTAGCCGGGGCTAAACTAGTCGTATTTGTTCTTTTTACGAACTCAAGCAATTCACTCGTTTATTCCGTGTCACTGGGTAGAAGTCGTTTTCTTTAGGGCCCAGAAGCCCTCCTGCTGTCCCGGCCAACGACTCGCCCACGGTTTGCCGGTCCCGACCTAGAAATAGTCGTATTCTCCGAATTTTGTGTTGATTGTATCAGTTCTGGACCGCCAACTCTAAGCAACGACACCACCGACCGCTTTGTTCTAGCTCTAACCTAAACTCACCTCACAACTCCCCCCTACTCCCGATCTACCCTCAGTCCTTAGACGGCGAAGAAGGAGAGTCTGTCATACAGAACAATGTCGGCCGCTTCCAATTTCTCCGCCATCCCGTCTGAGGGCGATAGCCCCGCCGAAAGCCCGCGGAGACGGACTTATCGGAAGCCAGTTGCGTCGATTTATGTCCATGCCGGGGCCGGATACCACAGTCTGATGAACGAAAGGATCCACATTCAAGCCTGTACCGAGTGGGTTCTTGAATACGTACCGGATATAGGCGAATCTAACTAATACGTTTCGCAGTGCCGCGCGGATTGCCATGAGTTTCCTCAAGGCTGGGGCGACTGCTCCCCAAGCCGTCGAAGCGGCCATCAGGTGTCTTGAGGACAAAGAAATTACAAACTCCGGCTACGGGAGCAACTTGAACATCCACGGGGTTGTTGAATGTGATGCTACCATCGTTGATCATCTCGGAAGAAGTGGTGCTTGCGGTGCTGTTGCAGGTAGGCATGAAATAAACCGCTCTCAGTGTCGAGCACCTACCTCACCCTCAGAAGACCCAACTAACCCCCCTTTTCCAGGTGTCAAAAATCCCATCACACTGGCTAAAACGATCCTCGATACGAGTAGTCAGCCATTGTCACTCCGTAGAGTGCCGCCCAACATCCTCGTCGGCCCTGGAGCAACGGAATTTGCAGAAGAGCACTCGCTCAAGACCGTTCGGAACGAGTTTCTAGTTTCGAGAAACGCGAAAGACCGCTACCTACGTTGGAGCGAGGACTTAAAGAAGGCCGAAACGAAAAGGAGGCTCAAAACAACCTTCTTCGACAACCACGCTGCGACCCGGAGAACACCATCGCCTAGCGCTTATGACAAGGCAGCGAGTCCCTCGAACAATGCTCAGCTTCGAGACCATACTAGTGCCATTCTCACTGGCACTTGGAACGAGGGCCAACCTGACTCGCCAGGCCGCTCACCCATTGACGACCATGGATTCTTTTCGACAGCTCCCACGACACCCACTCCAGTACAACGCTTTGCTCCGCCCAAGACGCCGGAGCGCTACTTGACCAATGCCGCGAGCGAACCATTGCAGTCTCATAAAGGCTCCCCATCGTTACCAGTAGAATCGACCGCCAAGCCGCCATATCTCGCGCCCGTGTCCTCGTCCTCACTGTCGGGAAATGATGGTCTAAGGAGCTTCGATAGTACTGAGACGCGTCCGGCCGATGCTTTTGACTATTCCGAAGCATACGGAATTGGCTCGCCGAGCGACACAACCACTTCAACCAACCCCACCATGCTAAACCTGCCTCTTCCTAATCATCCCGATGACATGGTGACGGACACAGTCGGCGCCATCGCCATTGATCTTTACGGCAACATATCGGCGGGCTCGTCCTCCGGCGGCATTGGCATGAAGCACCGCGGCCGCACCGGCCCCGCGGCACTAGTTGGCGTTGGCACCGCGGTTGTGCCTGAGGACCCCGATGATGACCTCGCCACTTCTGTCGCGGCTGTCACAAGTGGCACAGGTGAGCACATGGCGACCTGTCTCGCCTCGGGCAAGTGCGCAGAACGCCTATTTCAAGGCACGCGCCGCGGCCCGGGCGGGCGTGACATTGCCGAGGAGGACGAACATGCCATCATGGAGTCCTTTATTACCGATGACTTTATGAACCACCCGGGTGTGCGCGACCAGCCGACGGACGGGGCGATCGGTATCATGGCAGTCAAGAAGGACCGCACAGGGGCGTATTTCTATTTTGCGCACAACACGGATTCGTTCGCCCTAGCATCGATGGCGTCAACGGAGAAGGAACCGCTCTGCGTCATGTCGCGCCTTGGTAAGACCGGGCGTGTCGCGCTAGGTGGGCGGAAGGTGAGGTTGGAATAGGCGGGTGGTGATCCTCACTCCACCAACGGTGCGGAGAAATGTGGTGTTGAGATTCTTCCTGGGGCGGCTCGGGATGGGAATGATGAAAGGGGCATGCCCGTACGAAAACCGAAAACCTAGATACTACACCTTGACTGATGGTCGATATGCCCTGTACTGTACCTTGTTAGAGTAGACTTGAGAGATACCAATAAAGGCCATAACTTCGAATACGCAGTGCGGCATGTGTAATAACGGTGTAAGTTCCAGAAACCCGTACGGGTAAGGCAGGCTATAAATGTGTAAATCAACCGTATAATGTACTTTTTGCTTCTCTAACACGCTCTAAACTGTGCGTTACCTGACCTTGCTCCGTTGACGCCACGCCTACCTGACCCAGTACGGCGTATTTTTAACGCCATGTTAAACCCATGAAAATGCCGTACGAGGGAAAAAGAACCCCCAAAAGAACCACGTACGCAACTTAGCTTACTATCTCGGCTTCCTCAGTCCCTCCAACCAGAGCCCAACCCAATTTCGGTGGGCACGTTGACTCGAATCAAAGGTTCCCTACACCTCCCCATTAACACCCGCCTTCCTCTTCCCCCCTTTCCCAACACCATCCCCACCACCTGCACCAACATCTTTCGCCGCCGCTGGCCCCCCAACCGCCACAACAGGCGCCTTCCCATACTCGCCTAGTACCAGCACCGTGCCGCAGGTCAGACACTCGGCGCCATCGGGCACGCTGCAGAAGATGCTGAGGCAAACGGAGCAGACGAAGCCTGTGTCGACGACGTTGCGGTGGCAGAAGCAGGCGGCGCGGAAGTCGACGGCGTCGGCGCTTGGTGTGTAGAGAAGCTCGGAGACGCTGGCGCCGAGGCCGAGTCGGGCGCTGGGGGGTTGGTTGGTGGTGCTGCTGCTGTTGTTGTTGTTTTTGTTGTTGGCGGTGGTGGTTCCGGAACCGGTGGCGGTAGCGGTGGCGGATTTGGATTTGTCAGGGCCTTTGCCTGCGTCGGCCTCGCTGTGGCTGGTTGGGTTGGAGGGGGCCGAACCGCTGCCAAAGCCAAACATGAGGTATTGGAGGAGGCCGCGGGGCTCGGTGGCGCGTATGAAGGTCCCGCGCGTGATGAAGCTGGCTTGTTCGAGGAAGGTGGCGCTCCCGCGTAATGATAAGGTATCGATAGCGATGCGGGCGTGGGAGGCCGCAAACACGGCGTTCATCGTGGGGATGTATTGCTCAGGGGCGCTATCGCTGACAGAGAGGATCAGGATGCGCGCGTGCACGCCAGCCAAGCCCCCGCCGGAGGTCGATGTGCTGGCTACGGGTGTCGGGCCGACAGTTGAACCTGCGATCATCGCGGTGCCGGTGGTGTTGACCGCATTCGCGGCAGTTGAGGAGGCGGTGAAGGAGAGAGCGGTCTTGTTGATGTGTGCGAGGGCAAGGGTGAGGGCCCCTGATATTTGGGTGGTCGTCGAGGAGAGGTCGGCGTCGACGGTGTCGTGGACAAGGGCTCGGAGGGAGGTCAACAGCGAATTCTCGATCTGCGCAAACTGCGGGTACTTGTTCGCCGAGGCCAACTTGGCGCCGTGGCCGGCGTCTTGCATATCGACATCCTGCTGGGACGGCGCGGGTTGTGGTGGTGTTGGGTAGAGCCATACGGCGCGGTTGGTATGGGCTGCGATCAGGGCGACTTGGTTCGAGTTGCTGAAGGCGAGATGCGCATTGACAAATACGAGAATGTTTGCGATGGCCTTGGAAATGGGGAGGACATCGGCGATGGCAGACCACGCGCGCGGGTTGGTGTCGATAATAATGGTGCAAAGCGATGGAATATCGTCGGTATTGTACACCTCGTAGTGCTCGGAGGCATCGACCGCATCCTGAACGCTCATCGTGAATGTGCTGGCTGTCAAGTGGCTCTACAAGCCCGGTTCACTGTCGGTCAAAGGTCCCGTAGGCCGGCGTCCCGTCCCCCTCTTTCAAAATTGGGCGGCAATACGGGCAGCAGCGACACGAGACCTAACGAAATGGGCTCGCGTGCCCCACGCCGTGTCCGATCCCCGAGTGCCGCCCACTACACCAGGTATGTTATGTCGGGATGAGATGGTATGGGCTCATGGAGTTCCAAATCCGGGTAATTGGGTTACAGGCCAACGACGTACCGTCCAGGTATGTGTTGCCCGCTTCGCCTGCAATCGGGGAGGTTGTGACTATCGTGATGGGTTTAGTTGAGTGCTTGAGTGGCTAATTAAGGTCGACCCGCTGCAAGAATGACGCGCGCTCTCCCAAATTTTGAAGACACGGGCTTGAAGGCGCGGCCCCACGTGAGTTGCTAGTGTAGGCGTCTTGGCCTCGAACCCCACCTAGCCTTACCCAAATTAGGTTACACCATTCCTACTTGGGGGGGCTGCTCGGGAACTTCGCGTGGGGGGTTGCTTCGGTGGGGCATTTACACGCTCCATGGAGGGGCAGAATATCGACCTGAGCTGCCATTGTTGCGTCAAGTAACGCTCAACACCAAAGCACTATCTGATGTCAACACCCGCCGAAACTTACCTTGCGCTCGCCCCTTTGGATTTCTTTTTTCATGTTCAGTGCATTGCGCATTGCAAAACCCGAACCAGGCGGCCATAAAGGCTGTGGCCTCCCTCTCCCCAAGCTAAGTACTCTTTCCTTTCATGTTATTGTTCTCAGTGAATTTCGAGTCTCGGTCCAAAGCATACACGCCCTGTGGCGGCATCTCCAAACCCTGGAACGCTATCCTCCTTTGGATACAACCCGACCCGAAGGTCCACTACTCCTTTCTTGACTTTACCCACCTTTCCATACCACCAAATCATCATGGATTCCTCCTTCGGCGATCCCGCAGCTCCACGGGCTCAGGACACGGACTCGGATCATTCCAATACCGATGTCCCCGCCCCGTCCGTTCATCATACCCCCTCGCCTATTATCCCCGAGGTCTCCGATCCCGAAGCCATTATCTCCGGGGCGAGCACCTCCGGGCCCATCACCCCGCTGGAGAGCTCTCCCCAGGACAGCCCACCTCGAACGGATTCGCCCCATGGCGCCTTCAGTACGGCGGCGTTGTTGGGGGCATCGAAGGATGAGGTGACCGATACAGCTCCCAAACCCGTTTCCGGGCCTCCGCCCCCTCCCGGATTCTACGACCGTGTTACCAAGGCGGAGGAGGCGGATGCTACCGGTCCCGAGGTCAAGCCGGCCGGCGTTCAAGAGAAGGGGTCTTCCGTCTCATCGACATTGGCGGGCTCTAAGCCTACCGAGCCTAAATCAACGGAGCCAGGTCGCCCAGGGCCCGAGTCCAAAGCTGAGGTTGATAAGTCCAAGCCTACCAAATCCACAGCGACAGCCCCTAAACTCTCCGGCTCCAACTCTGATGAGTCCAAGCCGGGTGATGCTGCACCCAAGGAGAACAACCCCGTGGATTTCAAGGCCAAGTCCGAAGCTGAGGTTGATGGGTCCAAGCCTACCGACCCAATGTCAACCATGGAAATCGAGCCCACTGACCCAATATCGCCCGAAGTCGCTATCTGGCGCGCCGCCAACTTCAAAGCCTGTCCTGTCGTCTTTCCTTGGTACCCTGAGGAAACCTGCTCTGGCCCGTGGGATCAGGTGGATCCCGCCTGGGACAA
Organism: Dichotomopilus funicola; assembly: GCF_033296635.1. Taxonomy (NCBI): domain Eukaryota; kingdom Fungi; phylum Ascomycota; class Sordariomycetes; order Sordariales; family Chaetomiaceae; genus Dichotomopilus; species Dichotomopilus funicola. The sequence continues at coordinate 3,077 of NW_026944093.1, read as the reverse complement.
CCTCCCCAAAGAAGCTGCCGAAGATGCCGAAGATGCCCCCGCGTCGAAGATGGGCGGAATCAAGATCCCCGTGGTTATCAAATCCGAGATTACCGCGGATGAGAGTGTCAATCCCACGACACCTGTGCCAGAGACCGGTTCCCGGCAGGACAGAACCATGCTTCTCTTTGCCCGTGTCATGGAAGGCGGGAAAGAGGACGAGGAGACGACCGCTGACCTTGCCAAGTTGACCAAGCTTCTTGTTGAGGAACCCGAGCTGACCAAGCAAGGCAAGGAGCCCATTGTCCCCGTCATCGACGCCGACTGCCTGGACACGTTGTTTGGGTGCCTCGATATGAGGCAGCCCGAAGCAGTCCGCACCCAGGCCACGCTCTGCACGGCAGCCTACCTCAACGCCTCGGGCCTAGAGGGTAAGAGGAAGGTCACCGACTTCTTCCACGCCAAAATGCAGCGAGCCACATACGATGACTACATTGTCGCCTTTTGCGCCGCGACTGCGATCTTCCCTCTCGAGTACGACCTCATGGCCGAGCTGTTCCACATCGAGGGCTTTCTCCCTAGCCTCGGATCGCTCATGACCCGCAAGTGGAAGAGCAAAAAGATTGAGATGGCGTGCCTTAAGATGCTCAACGCCGCCGCCATGAAGATCAAGTGCCACGCGGCCATCTACAAGTACTGCAACGAGTGGCTGGACGACATCATCTCAGATGACATCGAAGCTCGTCTCGACACCGTCTGGCACCTTGACACTGATCTTGAGGTGGAGAAAGAGGGCGCTGACGAACTCCGACGGCACTGCAAGCAAGTCAGGAACCTCGCTGGCGTCGTCTATATGAAGATCTCGGTTAGCGAATTTACCCTGGGCAAGCTTCGGGCGTACGAGAAGTCGAAGTGGTTCTCTAGCTCCGGGCTCTCTAAGTTTGACGACGACTAACCATGAATTACACGTAAAGGCAGTTCCCGTATCGGCCTCTCAAGGCCTGGGCACCGAGCCCAGAAAACCAGCAACAGACAAAATTGAGATTCTTTGCAACCGATTTGCCAAAATGATTGTGGAGGACAACCCAGAGAACCCAGAGTATGTGCAGTACGCCGTGGAAGCTTTGGCCTATGCAAGCCTCAGGCCGAACATCCAAGAGCGGCTTTCTCGCAACACAGAAACACTCAAACGCCTTGTCACAGTTCTTGATTCAGCAGCGCCTAAGTCGCCTCTCACGTATGGGGTCCTCAGTATATTCACCCACCTGACGCGGTACCGTCCTCATGAGTCGGAGGAACAAAAGAGACTGAGGCAACTCAAGGCGTACGCCAACGCGGCCGGGAAGTCCCAGCCCAACCCCCTGAGCGATGACGCCCGCGTGACGGAGCGCTGCAAGCTCGTCTTTGCCGCAGGCGTCGTGCCCGTTCTCGTCAAGCACTGCAAATCCGCGTCCCTTGCTTCTCTCTCCCTCATCATTTCCATTTTGTTCTCCCTTTCCGCCACTCCCACCCTGCGCGGCTCCCTCGCCCAACAGGGCGGTGTGCGTGTCCTGCTCGCCGCCTGGAATGCCCTTCCGGCCGAGACGGAGGACACCGCGCGGCGCACCGCCGCCCACGGCCTAGCCCGCATCCTCATTTCCACCAACCCGGCCCTCGTCTTCCGCCAGACGCCGCAGACCGCCGCCATCCGGCCACTGGCTACGCTGATCGCGCCGGCTGACCCGACAGCCGAGACGCGGGATCTCCTCCCGACCTTTGAATCCCTCCTTGCCCTAACCAACCTCGCCTCAACAGACGACGACGCCGACACCACGCGGCGGGTCATTGTACGCACAGCCTGGGATGACATCGAGGAACAGCTCTTCAGCACCAACACCCGCGTCTCCACGGCAGCCGCCGAGCTACTCTGTAATCTGGTCCAAAGCCCGGCTGTCGCCCTCGCCCTATTCGGCAACGACCCTTCCTTTACCATCGCCACTCTCACTTCGGCTTCTTCTTCTTCATCTACCCCCACCCAACAACCCCCCGAAACCAAAACCAAGGCCCAAGCCCAAGCCCAAGCCACAAACCGCACCAAAGTCATCCTCGCCCTCGCCGACGCCGACAGCCCCAAAACCCGCAGCGCAGCCGGCGGCGCCCTCGCCAGCCTGACAGCCCACGCCTCCATCGCCCGCACGATCCTCACCACCGCTGCTCAACCGCGCGGGCTAGACCACATCCTAGGTCTGTGTCGCGAGGGCCAGGAAGAAGGAGGAGGAGAAAGCGCGGGACCAGCCGAGGCGGAAGGGATCCGACACCGCGGGGCCGTGGTAGTGGCGAATTTGTTATCGCAGGAGGGGGAACTGGGGCTGTTGGCAAGGGAGAAGTTGGCCAGGGCTGGGGCTGTGGAAGCGTTGACGGTTTGTGCCAAGAAGAGTCGCACGCCGGAGGTGGTGCAGAGTGTGGTGCGTTGTTTGGAGGTTTTGCTTGGGGGGGAATGAGAGGAGGATTGTTTTTTGATTTCGAGTTTGGTTTTGTACTTCTGTGGTGTTATGTTGTGTTATGTGAGATTGTCTTGGGGGGGTGGATGGTGGACTACGTAATAAGGGGGGTGGTTGTTTAATGGATTGGCACGGTTTTGTGGACGTCGTTATCTCCTCATCATGGATTCACGGGCTGAGTATTTCGAGTTTGGACCACGCAGAACCAAGTCGTAATGAACAGACTGTGCTTTGGCAACGTCGATGCGTAATACAGTGAACTCGGACGTTGCAAAAACGTAAGTTACCTACTGAGGTATCGTATATCCTAATCACCCCTTACACATACATACACCCCCACTGTATTCGTACCACTCGACTCCTACACATACATACCACTGGGTAATATCCCACACCCTCAACCCCGCTAGAAATCTAGCTCGCTATGGCCAAAAAAAGCGGCACACCAAGTCGTTGTGGGCTGCCCGGCCATGAGAAGACGGGTAAAAGGGAGATGGGTGCCTGGATAACTTACTTTGCTAGAAAGTAAAAAAAACACAAAAAAAAAAAAAAAAAAAAAGAAAAAAAAGGGAAGAAAAGAAAAAAAAAAAAACCCAAAAAGTAAAAAAAAAAAAAAAA